>NC_091997.1:2087657-2387657 GCF_044704955.1 Pristiophorus japonicus
CCCCTGACAGCTGGGAATGCCTGGCCTCCACCCTTGTCTCATAAGCCGCAACATCGATGGGCTCACCTGAGTCCTCCTCAGCAGAACTCCGGTGCGGACTCTCCCCCCGGAGAGGTGGTACCTGAGGTTGCCTAGCCCTGTCACCATGCTGCAGCCCGCTAGGCCCCAGTGTAACACCCAGTGCAGACCCCTGTACTACACTAACTACATCGGACCGCGCACTCCCAGTATCTGAGCTGGCGCGTGTGGGTGGAAGCAATGACGTGGTGCTCTCAGCACTGTCCTCCCTCTTCCTCATCACTCAGGTCGCCAAAAGATGGAGTCAGATCCAGGGTGTCAGCAATGCTCGAAAACTCAGTGTCCTCAATGCTGTCAGTAAGCTCTCCTGGCTGGCTCTCATCAGGGGTCTGGTGCAGGCCTGGCGACGGTCCTTCAGCAGGATCCTCTCCCTCGCCTCGCCTGCCCCTCGGCCTCTCATCTGCAAGCACCAATGAGAGAAGGGCTGCCGTGAGGGGGAGGTGGGGGATTGACACATGGAGCCTGCAACTAGCAGACTTTCAGAAGGAAAGCAGAGTGTGCACTGTCGCTTTCAGGGAGCGATGGCATTAAAGGAAGGCCTCCACTTACCCATGCTGCCCACATCGGCACCGGCAGTACCGGAGCCCACAGCGGAGGCTCATCAGCAAACATACGTGGGAGAAGGCCTGCCGTGAGGGGAAGGTGGGGAATTTACACGAGGAGCCTGCAAGTAGCAGACTTTCAGAGGCAAAGGCACAGTAGGTGCTGCAGCATTCAGAGAGAGGTAGCATTAAAGAAGGGCCTTCACTTACCCTCATCAGCATTGCCAGTGCCCTGGGCCACAGGGAAGGCACCATGTCTGCCCACGAGCACCTCGACCTTCGCCTCCGAGGGTGTGAGGATTTGTATCTCAGCCTCGCCACCACCAGTCCTCCTTTGCTCAAAGCGATTATGAGCAAGTTTGGCCTGTAAAACAAAGAATGGTTGGTTTGTAGCACCGTGATGATGCATCAAAATGAGAGCACAAGTGTGTGTCCATGACATGCAGCTGCCAATGTGAGATGAAAGAGCCTCCATTGCAAACACACACACATATATATAATATAATATATATATATATATATATATAATATATATATGAGGCCTCAGCAATGAAATGCTGTGTCAGTGACTAAAGGGTGAAGGTGGAAAATAAGAGGATGAAGGAGAGGCTCGCAGATGGAAGGTGAGCATTTGCTGGAACAGGTACTCACTTTCATCAAACGAATGATGTCGTTGATCCTTTTTCGACATTGGGTCACCGTCCTATTATAGATGGCGGTCCCCGACACCTCCACAGCAGTCTCGCTCCAAGTATTACTGAACACTTGGCGAGTTGGTCTCTCTACATCTGGGTACAGGACTCGCCTTCTTCCCTCCAAACCCTGCATCAGGGTCTCCAGCTTGGTGCCCGAGAATCTCGCAATCCATCTTCCTGCAGCAACACCAGCCATCCTTCCACACCACTCCTCCCTTCCTCAGGGCCTAGCTACAAACCCGGGCCTTTAAGAAGGCCAGGAAGCAGCTGGCTCGTTGGCTAAGGCTGAATTTCCCCTTGGGAATACCGCCCTCAATCAACCCACCACTGCTGCAAACTATCAGTTTTGAAGTGCTATTAGCAGGTGGAGGACTTTTTTGGGGTCAAAAAGCCGAATTTGGATCCAATGGTCGCCGCTAATTGGGGAAAATAAGTCCTTAACATCACCAGCTTTCTGGCGGCACTGAATTTCACCCCCCCCCCCAGTCTTGTAACCTAACCACTGTGCTCCCGTTCCCATAAGCATTGTAAAACAACATATACTTTAATTAAACATAAACATACTGTTAACCATTGCTTTGAATTTATCCGAATAATGTTGGCTCCATATTCAAGCTTGGAAAACTGAGAGTAAGTGACAATAACCACCAACTCCTGACCCTGATTCCCAAAAGGACCATCAAGCCTCCATGGGGACCAGGTGGAAAGTGGCATGCAAATAGCTGCTTACCATCCAGTGCTAGTAAAGTGATGAGCTCCCGTGTCACGATGAAGATATTGATCATTGAATGGGAATGCCAGCGGTGCATTGATGTTACGACTGAATCCTGCGAAGGTCACCCGATATCAATTTGTTATATTATTGCATGCTACAGGCCAGGATAAAAGGCCTGTTGTAAGGGAAAATGAAAAGCAAAAAGAAAAAATGCCAATGCAGGAAATCAATGTGGCAGCACGGGCACTGCGGGCTGAATGGCCTCCTTCAGTGCTGCTGTAAGTTTCTAAAATTCTATCAAATCGGAAATAAAAACAGAACATTCTGGAAACACACAGCAGGTGGTAAAGAGCAAACAGAGATTATTGAGGTTTCTGATGTGTAAGCTTCATAAGAATTGAAGACTAAAAAATCTCTAGGCATTTTAGAACAGTTGGAAAAAAATAGAAAATGAGAGACAATTCTCTCTCCCCATCTCCCCTTTTTCTATTAATTCCAAGCTTACTAAAATGCCCATTATTTTCAGTTCTAATGAAGAAAGGTTGAGCAGGTTGGCCTATACTCATTGGAGTTTAGAAGAATGAGAGGTGATCTTATTGAAACGTATAAGATTCTGAGGGAGGCTCGACAGGGTAGATGCTGAGGGGATGTTTCCCCTCGTGGGGGAATCTGGAACTGGGGGCATAGTTTCAGAATAAGGGATTGTCCATTTAAGATGGAGATGAGGAGAGATTTCTTCTCTCAGAGGGTCATGAATCTTTAGAATTCTCTACCCCAGAGAGCTGTGGAGGCTGGTTCATTTAATATATTTAAGGGGGAGATAGACAGATTTTTGAACTATAGGGGAGTCAAGGGTTATGGGGAGTGGGCAGGGAAGTGGAGTTGAGGCCAAGATCAGATCAGCCATGATCTTATTGAATGGCGGAGCAGGCTCGAGGGGCCAAGTGGCCTACTCCTGCTCCTATTTCTTATGAACGATTAGACACACAAAATGTCACTGCCTGAACCATTTCTTCTTCGCAGGTACTGAGTGTCGTGTTGTATCATTCCAGAATGATCTGTTTTTATTCCAGTTTATGGAAATTTTGTTTTTATCTCCTCAAGAATGAGTCCTTCATTTCCAAAACAATTATTTTTTTTGCCTTAAACTAAAAGCATGTCACTGAGGAAAAGCAATGTCATCAGAGACCAGTATTTAATTATGTTGGCACGGTAACTGAGAGCAAAATATAATTGATATTTTTTTGCTGATTGTGGCATTGCCTGAAGTTTTCAAAATTCCTCTCAGATCGATCATTCGCAGCAGTTGTGAGGGTGAAAACAAGATTAATACTTTATAAATTTCTTGGATTAGTGAAAAGCAAATTAAAGTCAGGATCTTGGGAGCTCTGCACTCACGCCTGTGGCTAATGAGTCATTCAGACTTGTTTTTCACCCAGCATTCTGCAGAGTCGAAGGCCTATCTGATACAGGGTACCTGTCCCATCCATGCTGCCTCTTCAGACTTCTTTACCCGGCCCCCCAATCCGCCGTTGCACCTTCCTTCTCCTGAAGGCAGCGACACAACTATTTAAAACTAAACTTTAAATCAAGTGTCCCCTTTTGGTAAGGGCACTAGAACCCACAAATTTAGAAATCAACTGGGAACTTTGCCAAAGTAAAATTTGGTTGCCGGGGATGATGATGCACTCCAGTCCCTCCAGTGCCCACCTCTCACGGAAGGCCGCGAGCGTACCAGTGAACACCGCGTGCTCCATCTCCAGGGACACCCTGGCTCGAACGTAGCCACGGAAGCGAAGCAAGCAGTCGGGCTGAAGGACCCCCTCGACTGCCCGCTGCCTGGACCGGTTAATGGCCACCCTGGAAGGCAGCGACACATCGTTAGATATCGTTTGACAGTTACTGGAAGCCCTCAAGCAGCTCACCCAAAGCAACCATTCTTCAATTGTCAGCACAGACCGCGAGTGTCTGAGTTTGGGAGAAGCAAGTCATGGCAAAGCCTGCAACCTGTCCCCACACAAAGTCCCCCTTTTCTAGTTTTCTAGCAAACACCATTGTAGAACGATCAGCAGCTGGTATCGTGGCTCCTTTTTCTTTAACTTCTATAATCCAGGAGCACGAGAAAAAAACCTGCAGCACCTCAACTGCTAATGCAATTGACCTCCACTAACTCTTAGGGATCAAATCTAAAATCCTCTTCGTCTGTCTGCGTTTGTTCCACACTGCACCAGGCAGTTACTGGCTGAGCCATTGAAGACACTTTTACTTGGATAATGATTAAAACAAAGCACTTTTATTATAATTTATGCTGTTTGGAGATTTTCGTTACCACTATAGATGCCAGAACAATCCCAGCAATTACCAGCACGGTTCATATATGTGAGAGACCATGATGCCCATGTGGTCAATAGCAACATTATTACCCTCATCACTGGACCAAGACCTAGCTCTGTCAAGCCCCGTGTGGTGGCTGGTGTGCAACGGCCACCACACGTTAAAAAATCCACACACACACATCTTCCACCCTTCAGGATGTAGTTCGGGACCTGGAATAGTAGGTCCTTCATTGAAACACCTGCGAACTCATCCCTTTTTGGCGTGGAAGCAAGTCATCCTCACTTCAAGGGACTGCCGATGATGATGATGTTCACAAGTCCCTTGCCAATAAAAGGGAAATTGGTTGGCCTTAGTTTCCTTCCCACTGTGATCTCCAATGACCTCTAAACTGCAACACAGCTGTGTTTAGCAACTCCGTGAAGTGGGGATGGGAACACTGCGTTGAATCGTGCTGACGTTTAGAACAATTCTTCTGCGGATGTGGACACTCTAGGTAGAAGTTGATAATGGTTTTCAAGGATACTTCTCTTGTACCTAACCTTTTTCATGACTGCAGTTACAGGGTCCTCGTCCAGTGATATTCTTTTTTATTATTTGTTCCAGAACGGCAGGAAGGCAGTTAAGCAATTCTCACTGCAGGGAAGTGAGCTGAGACAGTAGATTGCATTGTATATACGTGTATTTTTTTTTTAAATTGGGAGACCAAGGTGAAGGCCAAGGCTTAAGTGCTGCACACCACCAAAGCTGAAAACAGTAAAAAATTAAATAAATAAACTGGGAAGTGGTAACTAGGTGAAGGCAGGCTTGTATTTGAATAAAGTTGAGGACTGTCAGGAGCATGGAAAGACTGAGGAAGAAATGTCATAGTATTGATGTCCTGTGGAACAATACATTGGAGCAGGAGTTTGCGTGGAACAGGGCAAAGAGTCTTGATTTCAACACAATGGAGATGTATGCAGGAGAAATAGTTTTGTTGATTATCCTTTGCGAAGAAAGTAGGTAAGTAAAGAAGCTAGAATGTAGCAGGACTGTCCAAATGATTTATGAAGCAAATATTTCAGAAGTTAAAAGCTCTGCTTGCTATCAATAAAAAAATGGTACCAGTTAAGAGCAAGATGCAATGGATTTTTGAAAGCTATTGAGAAGGTGAATAAATACTGAATCAATAGCATTTCTTGCACCAGGGGCTACAAACATCAACTCACAGTTTTAAAACAAACTACAGGTAATAATACTGCAATCTGGAGACTTTGGGATTGGGGTGGTGGGGAAGGGGTGGGAGAGAAACAGAATACTCGCAGTTCATATCATTGATTCTCAATTCAATATTCTTTTATAGCTGTCCTTGAGAATGATCTGAGATTCTCAGGATTGGTTTTGTGATGATTCTCTATTATTGAAGGATCCGTAAGAAATTTGCTATATGTTGGAGATTATGGCATATTATAGAGTCTTATGATGAGGTCTACAATACTTTTATCCCAGTTTTCAATTGATCAAATACTTTGAACTTACATTATGAGAAAGTTAATTTATGTTCACGTTTTTTAAGAACATAAGAAATAAAAGCAGGGGTAGGCCATTTGGCCCCTTGAGCCTGCTCTGCCGTTCAATAAGATCATGGCTGATCTTCTACCTCAAAACCACTTTCCTGCACTATCCCCATATCCCTTGATTCCCTTAATCCAAAAATCTATCGATCTCTGTCTTAAATATACTCAACGACAGATCCTCCACAGCCCTCTGGACGAGAGAATTCCAAAGATTCACCACTCTCTGAGTGAAGAAATTTCTCCTCATCTCAGTCCTAAATGGCCGACCCCTTATCCTGAGACTGTGACCCCTGGTTCTAGACTCCCCAGCCCGGGGGAAACATCCTCCCTGCATCTACCCTGTCAAGCCCTGTAAGAATTTTGTATGTTTCATTCAGGTCACCTCTCATTCTTTTAAACTCTAAAGAATATAAACCTCTTTGTGCTTGCTATGGTCCATTTTCCAATGATTTTATATCCAATTATAGACCAACTGAATATTGTCAAAACCCAGCCAATTAGCCCATTGCTTTGAACTCAGCCTGATTTAAAAGACCATAACCAGCACTATAAATCATTGCAATAACATGGAAATACAGGATTACACAAGGAACACAGCAATACAGTTTCCGAATAAAATAATTCCAGAACTTCAAAGTGGAGGAGACAATCATTATTTTATTATTTTGTAGGTGAAGGACCTCACAAAAAAATACAAACACTGCAACTTAAATTCCATCTCGGTTTAATGTAAAGACCCTGTGATGGACAGAATTCCAAGCTGGCAAGTCAGAAATTGAACATTACAAAATCCAATGTTGCTGCTGAGAAAGCGGCCAGTTTAGGAATATCAAAGATGGCTGAAGGCAGACAAGGTCTGCCTCCATTTTTGTTCGTTTCAGACATTCTTAACAACAGGCTCTTCATATAAAAATGTATAAACAAAGAGCCCACTTGAAACCTCTTCTAAACTAGCTACCCTATCTCTACATTAGTATGTTTGTTCAAATTGATTTCAGATAGTCCATAACATGTACATGTAGATCAGACAGAAAAACCTAAATCACAGATGTAACATGCAGCCTACGCAGACCAACTAAAACATACCCCTTCAAAAAGACAATGGTTTTTGAATGCAAGAGTAAGAGCTTAAAAATCAATTTAAGAAACAGATTGGTTTTCTCAGGCACTTGAAAAGATGCTAGCAATTCCTGTGTTACATTGTGCTTTTTTTTTTAGCTGAACAGAGAGTGACTTAATGTTGCACATACAGACACCACCTGAAGCCCCTTTGCTACTGTTCTATAATGTTCTAGTGCAATCCGCTAGCAAATGGCTCCTAGGAACTGGTGAGCAATACCGTCTAAAACTGTTGAGAGCAGGATGACTTGATTGATTACTTAGATTCCTTCCAGCAGTGTTGGGTTCCCAACGTACAATCAGTTATTTAGCCTTGCAGCTCATACCTGATCCATTTGTCTTTACCGGTAAACTTTGAGACAATGTACAATGCCACTGGATGCCCCATTCCATGCAGTTTTGGAGAGTTTGGGCTCCAAAAGTGATGCTTCCTACCATGGAGTTCTAAGTTCCTTTTTTCCCTTGCTTTTTGATCATTCAACTCCAAAATCCAGAGACATCAGAATCTTGTTGTTGGAACGTTTTCACCTTCTGCAGATTTTATCATAACGGGTAAGAAATATTTTGTGGATTAACAGGACTATTCCTCATTATTGAGACAGTTGCAAACATAGGTTGGCACTAATAAATGAGAAGGTGCGCATTCCCCGAGGGACTTGTTACATCGATGCCCATTAGTGACTGGAGCTGAAGTTGAGTTACTGTTCTTTAACCTATCAAACCCATAACTTGGCATTCATCATTGCAATTTCATTACATTTGTGTGTGTAGTTTTCTAAAATAAATTGTGTGTGCAATTTGAAATCGGTGAAAGAATGATTTCTTCCTTTCCAATTCATTGTTGGATCTTTATTAGTTTGTTAACTGGCATGCTTCCTGTAGCTGCAAGATAAAAGACTAGTCTGGGCAGGACAGATGCACAACACTGCATCAATCTATCAGTCAGAGATGTACCATTCAGATTCACAACAAACATCTTGTCAATACTTCGGTATGTGCAACTCCAAGTCTTGGCCTCTGCCTGGCCTCAGCAATGCAATGTGAAAAGCTGCAGCACCCTTGCATTACTGATCTACAAAATAAGGTTAAATCTTAAGATAAGCCTTCTCATCAGAAATTAATTTTATTCATTCTCATGAGGTGGGCATTGCTGATGAGGCCAGCACTCATTGCCCATGCCTAGATGCCCTGAGAAGGTGGTGGTGGTAGGGCCTCTTGAAGCAGTTCAATGCACCGAGTGGCTTACTGGGCCACTTTACAGGGCAGTTAGGAGTCAACTATATCAGTGTGGGACTGGAGTCACATATAGGCCAGACCAGAAAAGAATAACAAGTTTCCTTCCCTAAAGGTCATTTGTGAATCAGCTGAGTTTTTATGACAATCTGACAACAGTCACTTTTACTGATACCAGTTTCCAGATTTTTTTTGTTGCATTGAATTCAAATTCTCAAACTGCTACGGTGGGATTTTAACTCATTTTCTGTGGATTAAATGAAATTCAAAATATTTCTCTCCTCGCTCCCATGCTGAACCTACTGCTGAGAAGAAGTCCCATGACCAATATTGGGTGAGAGATTTGTGTGGACCGGAACGGATCATCAATGGCAATTGGTGCATGAACTTTACAGTAGATGAGTCATTGCTGGAAATATTTGTGGGCAAGACTCATTCGTGCCTTGGGCAGAGATCCGTTATGGACGGAACCCAGTAATGGGGAGTTAGGCTTCATTCCGGTTTTTACCAGTTATACTTTGGCTAAATTTTGATCTCAGTAACTTGACTCCCGCCTCAGAAGTCCAGCCTTACTGAAGGCAGTGGAACCTTTCTAGCTCCAACATTTTTTAAGAGACTTGCAACCTAATTGATTTAATGAAAATAATTTTTTAATAGAAAGCAAATTAAATTAAAATGATAACTCAAAGAATGAAATCTTTTTAATCGTTATTAATTAGACAATTAGTATCACATAGGTTGATAAATATAATCTGAATATGTTGGTCTCCTTCAATGTGACACCAACGTGTTACTTTGTGAGGTGCTGAGGAGGAAGGTTTCCCTTTAAAATCAAGGCCAATGTCTCAACCGTATGAATAATTTATACGATATTATATTCAGAAATTGTCATGGCTGTATTTTCTTGTATGTACTTGTGAATGATACAGTAAGGATGGAAATATTAATTAAGAGTTAAATGCAGGCACTTGGGTTGATTGGACAATCTCAGTCCGGTTCCCAAATATGAAAGAAAGAACTTGCACTTATATAGCACCTTCCACGACCTGGGACTGTCCCAAAGCATCGTACAGCGAATGGAGAACATTTTTGAAATATAGTCACTGTTGTAATGTTATACTACCTTTAATAGTGAGTTTGAAACCAGGTTGAAGAATTGAAATGATATTGTTCTGGCATGCGCAGTCTTGCCAAGCTAGAGCTGGAGCGGGTGCCAGTGGTCAGAGCGAGGCGCTACCGGTTACTGCCGCCGCTAAACTCCCACGACGCCACGCCCGGGGGCGTTAATGGGAGGCGTAGATGCCCCGCATTTCTCCCCTATTTATTTTTTACATGGGTATTGGGAAAGTATTTGAACTAAAAGCACGCAGCCCTAGATTGTATTTCTCCCTTAATAGAATTAAAGTCCAGGGTCAATACTCAAAATGTGTCTTTTTATATCTGTTGACAACAACAACTTGTATTTATATAGCGCCTTTAACATAGTGAAATGTCCCAAGGTGCTTCACAGGAGTATTATGAGATTTTTAAAATTTGACACCGAGCCGCGGAAGGAGAAATTAGGGCAGCTGACCAAAAGCTTGGTCAAAGAGGTAGGTTTTAGGGAGGGAAGAGAGGTGGAGAGGCGGGGAGGTTTAGGCAGGGAGTTCCAGAGCTTAGGGCCTAGGCAGCTAATGTCTGAGCAGTTATAATCAGGGATGCTCAAGAGGGCAGAATTAGAGGAGTGCAGAAATCTTGGGGGTGGGGGGGGGGTGTGCGGTTGGGGGACTGTAGGAGATTAGAGAGTTAAGAAGGGGGCGAGGCCATGGAGTGATTTGAAAACAAGGATGAGAATCAGCGAGCACAGGGGTGATTGGTGAGTGGGACTTGGTGCGAGTTAGCACACAGGCAGCCGAGTTTTGGATTGCCTCTAGTTTACCTAGGGTAGAATGTGGGAAGCCATCCAGGACTGCGTTAGAATAGTCAAGTCTAGAGGTAACAAAGGCATGGATAAGGGCTTTAGCGGTGGATGAACTGAGGCAGGGGCGGAGATGGGCGATGTTAGGGAGGTGGAAATATGCGGTTTTAGTTATGCTGCGGATATGACGAGTTATAAGGCTAAACTACATAAAGCTGCTTTGGCTAGGTTTAATCTTTCATTCTGCATTTGTGAAGCGTCAAATCAATCCGTCAATGGAAGGGATTGGTGTCTTTGGTGTTCGGTCTCAAAGGATGCTGTTTTGGCTCATTCTTTTCAAAGCAGATTTGTAAAATCCACTGCCTTCCAGCTTAAATCCTGCAACTGGAGCTTTCCCTCTAACCAGCAGAGCAGGAATGTTATTGATTAGTGGGTAAGCAGTTCAATTCTAACCAGTGCTCAGTCACCATAGCTCATTAAATGAATGGGCTAAACCCAATTAGCAAATCAAAACACCCATTACAAACAAACTCCACATCTGGCACTGGTGCTACACTTCCCTGAGCGAGTCCAAAATGGATGGCTGGACCCATGACTTCTCTTTCCTGTATCGCCTTTCCACGTTACAGGAATGCACTTTTGAACAGGTTTCAAAAAAAAATTGTTTACAGGATGTGGGCATCGCTGGCAAGGACACCATTTATTGCCCATCCCTAATTGCCCTTGAGAAGGTGGCAGTGATCCACCTTACACAATTTCAGAGGGCAGTTAAGAGTCAACCACATTGCTGTGAGTCTAGTCACATGTAGGCCAGAGCAGGTAAGGACGGCAGATTTCCTTCCCTAAAGGACATTAGTCAACCAGATTGTTTTTTTATAACATTCCAGTAGTTTCATGGGCCCCTATTTTCCATTTTCCCAATTTTTGGCGCCCACGTACGACTTTTTTTTGCCTGATTGCGCCAAAAAAAGCTCAACTTTCCCCAAAGTCAAATTAAATTTTGGCGTCGCTCTACCCTAAGTTAATTCTGGGGGCAGAGCTTCAAGTGTGCGCCAAATACTCTGTGGGCATACGCGAAAAGCTGAGGTTGCCAGGGTAACCAAAGACACACTGACAGCTGAAGCAAGCTGAAGCCCACTCCCCCACCTTAACCCCAGCCAGAAAGGACAGCTCCCCCCACTGTACCCGCTGTAATCCCGGGCCCAATGGCCCCACCCCGCTCCCGATCCCGCTGTCTCTGTGAGTTGAAGTTCCACGGCCCGGGGTTGCAGCAGGTACAGTGGGGCGAGCAGTCCTTTCTGGCTGGGATTACTGGGCGGGGAGGGTGGGGGGGGCAACAGATGAAAATCCATGAAATAGTTCCCTCTGAAAAATCTTCTTCCCTTGCTCCAATTTCAGAGTTCCCTCTGAAAATACAATCATGCATTTGTATTTTAATTTGTCTTTTTTTGCCTCGCTCCAATGTCATCTTGTGCACCGCGCCGATTTCCTTAAATTAACAGAAGGGTATTTTTGCCGTGCTTTTGGCCGCTGTGTGCCGCGCTCAAACAAAATCGCACATGGGGAAAATCACGTAACTGTGTAAAAATTACCAAAAACGGCGTCGGATCCAGTTATGATGTCATCGGGTACCAAAAAAAAATAAAACCGGCGCTGACAGTGGGTGTTGGCTCACCAACTTTTGCCAAAGTTGCAAAAGGAGGATTTCACGCCAACAAAATGGCACCCAATCGTGGCCATGATCACTGACACTAGCTTTCTATTCCCAACTTATTTAATTAACTGAATTTAATTTCCCCAGCTACTGTGGTGGGATTTGACCTCACATTCCCAGTCTTTAGCCCAGGCACCAGATTACTGGTCCAGTACCATGACCACTATGCTACCGTAACCTGTAAGCTTGTGAGTATAAGCTTCATACACAAGCCATGCCTGATCACCTGTCACTTCAGATACTCTACATGTTAGCCAGTGGTCCAAAGTATTCAACCATCTCTTTGTGTTGTAAAAGGAAATATTTTTATAATTCCATTTGTTGATATTCCTAACCATTTCTAGATTGATGCAACATAGGCTTCCATATAGTAACCCACCGATAACCTCAACCTGAAACAAGTACCTCTGACTGCACCAAGAAGACATGTTCTCCTTGTTTCATTCCCTCATTTATTAGGTTTGCAACTGTCGAAAACACCGTGGATTTGTGTGAGCTGGACACAGACCCCTAAAACCTATGATGCTTAATAGCAGAGAGAGAGAGAGAGAGACAGAGGCTAAGATAGAGCTAAACCTGGGCCAATTTAAATGGAAAAATAGTCCTTCAGAACACATTGAATCACAGCCTTATTCTCTTCCTGTTACTGGCTCATTCCTTATTCATTTCCCAGTTTTCCAGAGCATAAGGCATCAACAGTATTGTTCGTACATTAGGTACACTGGGCTGTGACCTCTTAATCTGAGTACAATACTGATCAGAACATTAGTATACCCAATGGATTTTTTACATTTGGCAACCCATTTATAAGCATGAAAGTTTTGCGGGTGAGGGCAGGGGCCAGAGTTGTGGTCCAGTGGTTTACAGAAATTGACGGTCCCAGTTCAATCTTTACAGCGTCACAGATCTTGAACCCGTGGGTTTACGTTGTTCCTTTTTCACAGCCCCGCCCCACCCCAAGAATTCACCTTTCAAAGTGTTACGTTACACCACCGTGCTAATCGTGGACGAGGCCTCTGACTTCCTCTGCTTGCTGGGCAGTGACTTCAAATACTCCAGGTGCCGTCTGGCATCTTCTTGGTTCTGCCTCACATAGTACACCAAGTAGGAGATGACCATGGTGAACCAGCCAAACATGGTGATCAGCATGGCCACGTCCGTTGTCTTTTTGTGAATGTTACAGAAGTTCACGTGGTGGGCAACCTCCAGGAAAGATTTCTTTGCGTGCTCCTCTGGATAAGCAGTCGCGCAAATGATGTCGTTGGACGACCCTATTTTAACAGTAACCGTCTTAATCATTTCCTGCAGACTGCAATCGCAGAACCAGGGATTGTCCGAAAGTTTTATACTCGCTTTCAATTTGCTGAACACTTCTTTGTTCACCGTCTCAAGTTTATTGTGTGAGAGGTTCAGAACCTTCAAACTTTCATTCAGGCCTCGGAAAGCTCCAGTCTCCAAGAGCTGAATGGCATTATTGGACAGATCCAGTTCCTCCAAGTCACGCAGATCCTTGAAGACGTCATGTGGAATAGAAATTATTTGATTGGAATCAAGGTACAGCTTCCAAGTATTATTTGGAATGCCCTTGGGGACCTCTTTCAGGTGCATCTCACTGCAGCGGACAATTAATTTCTTGTCTTGGTCTGCACAGTAACAGCCTTTTGGGCATGTTGTCGCCAAATTAAAGCATAAAGTCATCAGAACAAAGCTTTGCAAAAGCAGCCACATAGCGACAGAGTGCCGCAGGAGTCGGTTCCTCAGTTCCATTCTGGGGCATCGGCATAATCCTGGAAATCCTCCTATCCACAACTAAAGCCTGCACTTCATAGGACCGTCGGGGAACCTTCACCGCAATCTGAAAGGAGGGAACAAAACAAGTTTCAGTAACACAAAAGTGGCACTGCTTTGGTACAATAGTGCATGTCTCTGAATTGGACATTTGATACAGTTTCTCCAGGAGCCTTTTATGACGTTCCCTGCCAAAATGGTTGCATTTGTGTATTTTCTTTCCACCCAAACTTTTAAAAAGTTAATAATGTTCCATTAAAGTGTAGGGGGGGGGGGGATAGTGGGGGAGAGATATTTTCTTCAAAATCCTTCCCCAATGTTTAAAGAAATGGTTAAATTCCTAGCTCAGCAGATACTTGCCAATTTGAATCTGCTTCTCTTGCTGATGGGCAGTAAACGCTCTCATTCTGGAGCAATTCCATTCTCTGTTGTGGGTCTGCAAAGGTGGATCCCAGGAACGCTGGTGGAATGTTGGCCCTAGCGTCAGGTGATCCTGGGCCAGCTCACAGATCAGGTGATCCTGGGCCAGCTCACGGATCAGGTGATCCTGGGCCAGCTCACGGATCAGGTGATCCTGGGTCAGCTCACGGATCAGGTGATCCTGGGCCAGCTCACGGATCAGGTGATCCTGGGTCAGCTCACGGATCAGGTGATCCTGGGCCAGCTCAGGGATCAGGTGATCCTGGGCCAGCTCACGGATCAGGTGATCCTGGGTCAGCTCACGGATCAGGTGATCCAGGGCCAGTTCATGGATCAGGTGATTCTGGAATGGAGCTGCTCTGGGAAGTAAGTGGCCCTTGTTTGTCAATGGTGTCACTGGGACAGCCCGGTAAGATGTAGAGCTATTGGCAAGGCAACATTAGGATAGGAAATTCTTTTTTTTTCAAATACATAATTGTAGAAAGCCAAAATTGTGAACCGGCCCGTTTGGCGGTAACAGCTGCAGGTGGGAGTTCCTGCGCCAGGCACGGAAGTCCCGCCCCGCGTGACCTATATTCGCCTTCCACCCCCGATAGCAAGTGGAGCCCAAAATATTGCCCTCCACTTGCTCTGTGGGGCGCGAGCCGTGAGGAAAGGCTCCGCGAAGGGCACAGCACTGCCACATAGATGGGGCCCTCGCCCTCATTAAAGGGGATGGCCAACCTACCGACTCTGTGGGTGGGAAACGGGGCCATCCCTGGACCACCAGGGAGCAGAGTGCCGGACTGCAAGATCACGGCACGGACCCCGCGATCGAGAAGGAAGAAGGCCGCAACCAGTAAGTCGGCCATTTAAAACATTTCTATTCCCCACCTCCTCTTTAATCTTCGCCCTGCGAGCGGCCTACAGCCAAGCTGTCGCTCCAGGGCCAAAAGGGTCGCTACGCACGATGATGATGTCGTTATCGCTGGCGCAGCGGAGCAGGTCGTTAGTGATTGGAGCGGGGCGCTACTGGTCACCGCTGCCACTAAACTCCTCGGAATTTCACAGGAGTCAGTAAAGGCACTGTGACCGGGCTAATGGGAGGGGCAAACGCCCCGAATTTCTCCCCTATATAGTTTTTACATGGGTATTGGGAAAGTATTTGAACTAAAAGCACTCGACCCTAAATTGTACTTCTCCTTTTAATAGAATTAAAATCCAGGGTCAATACTCAAAATGTGTCCTTTTTATTTGTTGGAAACAACTTGCATTTATATAGCGCCTTTAATGTAGAAAAATGCCCCAAGGCGTTTCACAGGAGCACAATCAGACGTACATTTGCACTGAGCCAAAGAAGGAGCTTTTGGGACATGTGACTAAAAGCTTTGTCAAAAAGTTAGGTTTTAAGGAGGGTCTTACAGGAAGGTGATGACGTGAAGGGACAGGGGGGTTTAGGGGGGATTTGGTAAATGGGGCACACCGTTTCTCCATTTGGGGAGTCATTAGCAGACTCTGTTCCTGACAACGCTTTCTCGGGCGGAATGCTCAGGCCACAACACATGGAGTGTCTCCTGCAACATGAGCTTTCATGATTCATCTTACAGCAAATAATAAAGTTTATTCCATATATTATTAGTTGCATTTTCTATTTAGTAACATAGTAAGACAAATTACCCAATGAGTGAGTGAGATGACAGCTGTATTTCACAGATGGAAAAATTCTCCAAACCTCAATGGCGTTGACTGACAGTGAAACTCCAAGGGAGCAGGCCTGAAGATCACTGCACAGCTGGCACGGACAGTCAGATGCCAATGGTGCTGACAAGCCAGGCTGCTTCACGGGCAGAGAAACTCGCACATCAAAATCAAGCTTATTCAAACATTCTGTGCTCTGGGGAGCCAGCCTCTCAAAAAGGCAAAGAATTTGAAGCTGCCAATTTAACCGCAGATTCAAACAAGCCGACTGCCGCCAGGAACGTCCGGCAGTAAGCCTGTGTGAAGAGAAGCGAAGCTAATCGGTTCACATTGGTGTGGTGTTGCATCTCCAATATCAACACTGAGAGACCAGCTGCTTTGCCCCAAGTCGTCACAAGAATTGTCTTCGAGCAGAGATAAACATCTGTCCCATCAACCCATTGAGAGTCACTAAAAGGACTTGCATTGATATAGCGCCTTTCACGACCACCGGACGTCACAAAGCACTTTACAGCCAATGAAGTATTCTTGGAATGTAGTCACTGTTGTAATGTGGGAAATGCGGCAGCCAATTTGCGCACAGCAAGCTTCCACAAACAGCAATGTGATAATGACCAGATAATCTGTTTTTTGTTATGTTGATTGAGGGATAAATATTGGCCAGGACACCGGGGATAACTCTCCTGCTCTTGTTCGAAATAGTGCCGTGGGATCTTTTACGTCCAGCTGAAAGAGCAGACGGGGCCTCGGTTTAACGTCTCATCCGATAGACGGCACCTTTGACAGTGCAGTGTTCCCTCAGCACTGCACTGGGAGTGTCAAATTCCTGGAACCCACAACCTTCTGACTCAGAGGCGACACCAGGGGGGTTGAATACCGCCGGTGGTTCTCTCGCTTGTCCGCTGTAACCATCGGAAAAAAGCACGGAAATCCCGAGAAGGCAGCATTGTATACCATTTTTCTCCAAGGGTTTCTGCAGCTTTTCCACAGCTGATGAGTAGGAGATGCCCCTAGATGTGAATCCACTGGAAAGGGTGCAGAGGAGATTTACAAGAATGTTGCCTGGACTGGAGAATTTTGGCTATGAGGAAAGATTGGAGATGGAACAGAGCATACTGAGGGGAGACCTGATTGAGGTGTATAAAATTATGAGGGGCCTGGATAGAGTGGATAGGAAGGACCTGCTTCCCTTGGCAGAGGGGTCAACAACCAGGAGACATAGATTTAAAGTAATTGGGGGTATGAGGGGAAATCTCTTCACCCAGAGGGTGGTGGGGGTCTGGAACTCACTGCCTGAAAGGGTGGTAGAGGCAGAAACCCTCACCACATTTTAAAAATACTTGGCTGTGCGCTTAAAGTGCCGCAACCTACAGGGCTACAGACCGAGAGCTGGGATTAGGTTGGATAGCTCTTGGTCGGCCGGCGCGGACATGGTGGGCCGAAATGGCCTCCTTCCGTGCTGTAAATTTCTATGATTCTTTGATTAATTTGACTGCCACACTAGAAAATAATAATATTTTCAATGATAAGCAGAAGCGTGTTTGTTTTTTGGTTGAGGTTGCGTGCGCAGGAAGCTGAGGGGCGGGACTTCCAGGAGGAGGATCACTGCTGGGGTTTCTTAATCGACTGCCCCCCTCGGGCGGAAATTCAGGAGAAATGGCGTAAATGGATGTGTACACCGTCCCTCTAGGCATTTCCGTCAGAGAAGCCCCCGTGGAAATCCCAGGCGCCAATGTTGGCATCAAATGCTTCCAGGTCAAGTGGCACAAGCCCGAAACAGAGCAAAGCTCCCGCCACTTTGCTGCAACAAGATACCTTTCTCCAAATCTCAGAAGTCACTCCTACTCCATTTCTCATATCAGCTTCCTCTTTGGAGCAAGACTGCCAATTGAGATCCAATTTGTGCAAAGTCATGGACAATTGTGTTCATGCAGATTTACTCAATAAGAATTGGATTGAAATTTCCCCAAATTCATTACAAGCAGTTGTACATCTTTATATTAACACCGTATCAGTTGTAGAACCATGTGTCAAAAGCACTTTGATAGCTAACCTACAAGATTGTAACTTTTCAAAGCATGTACTCTAATTTTGTGAATTGAAATGTTCTGTGAGGCGATGCTAAATGGTTCTCAGCAAATGTTCTGCCACTATACTTCTGGAAAATGAGTTTTAATTTTATGCCTATTATTACATTGACAACTGTACTGCCTTTTTATATGTGGAGGTAATTCATGAAAATAAATAAGTGCTAGCCGCACATTGAAGTGTAACTTCTGAGAAAACTTCAAGTAAAGATTTTGCAGGCCTCGGTTGAGACTGAGGCCCACAAAGGTGAGTGTTTGAAACTGAATTGTGGGCGGAAGACAAGGTTGTTATGAGGACCTTGCCTTCACCTTGACACGTTGCTACCACAAGGTCTCTTGCCAGGCCTCTCCTGACGGTCCCAGGGAGCAACAGTAACAAGGGCGGACAGCAGGAAAATCCGTCGGGAGCCTGGGCCACGCCTCCCCAGCTGTACGTGGCAGGTGGTCATCCCAGTGGGGATGGCGGGAGGGAAATGATGGTATGGGCTGGGAGGTCATGGTAGGCCTCACTGTTTTTACAATTTCAGGCAGGGTAGTGGATGAAAGTCCAGCCCATAATGTTTAAACCACCTTCCCATTAACTGGCAGATATCTGAAAATGCTGACTTTCTCAGATTTTGGCGATTTAAGATTTATTCACCAATGAGGCGCCTTGCTAAAAGTGAGCCTTTCAAAACCTCCAGAGCCACAAACAGGACCAACCACCAAATTAAAAAGTATGAACACCAAGGACTGAGTCTCTGTGCTTTGTGCATCAAATTGCCAGGACTTCGGGACTGCAAGTGGCCCACAAGCTGTCGGTCAGACACTGCTGCAGTCGACTATTACTTCCCTCAATTCTAAAGTGCTTTCCTGGATTTTAACTGAATTTCACACGGGACTTCAGATCCTAAATTGTGCATTACATTTTGACAATGGTGTAATGTATGCCCCTGTGCGGATGCTCACGGATTTGTGGAGCTGTTGAGTGGGGGTGGCTTAACCAGTCACGTGATGTTCACAGGACTCCATAAAACCCCAGCCAGTTGGGTTTGGGGGATCCACGATGGGGCAGGTGGCTGTGAGCCTGGTGGATGAACTGGTAATGTGTAGTGTGATTGTTAAACCTTTGCTAATAAACCAACTAGTTCTTAATAGCAATGTGTTTCTATGATTTCTTAAGCAAAGAACCCATGAAGCAAATACATTACAAATGAAAACACTGGACATATGTGTAAAAATTCTCTGCCCCCCCCTCAGCCCTCCCCACGTGCCGCATTTAAATCTTGGCTAAGTCTGTTCGAGAGAAACAGGCAGGAAAAGCCCCACGTTCGATCCCTGGTCTGTGCTGAAGGTAGCAAGGGTTAAGGCTGCTGAGCAAGCAGACGGGCGATGTTGTGTGAGGCAGCCAGAATATGCTTTTCCATCATCATTGATTGAACGGTGGAGCCCAGCAGTGTTTTTTTAAGTCGACTGGAACTCTGCCCTGAGACAAACTATTTATATCTCAAATGTGGTAAGTTCACGCTATTTATACCCCCAAAGAGGAAATGAGTCAGACAATGATCACGGCATTGTGACTGTGAAGGTATACGAGGTCAATTTGTGTTACAGATTTAGGAAGGGATAATAGAGTGCAACAGATACAGGGGTTAAAAGGTTGCAAAATGGTCTCTGGAAAAATGCACTAGAAAAAGGATAAAAACAAAACTCACCCGATGGTGAGTTTACGTGCACCATGGAAAATAGACATCGTATTTGAACAGCCATTCAACTGCTGTCGGTATAGCCAGTGATACAGTTAGAATTCTTTTGCCACATTAGTCATGGCATCTTGCTCAGACCGCTACGTAATCACCTCTGTCCCAATGCACAGCCCCTTACAGTCCTCAGTCTCCACCTCTCAGACTGACATTCTCAATATACAGCCGAGAAAAGTGCCAGCACGATTTTGAGAGAGAGAAAAAAAATGCGCATTGTAAAAAAATAAAGAAAACAAGCAGCCAAGCACAGAGGGGGCAACTAAACAAACAGCAATGTGTAGGAGAAGGCAGGAAAGACCCATGGCCCCAGTGGGGGCGAATTTCCTCAGGGCCTTCTCCAGCTTTGCCGCCGTAACTTTGGTGGAAAAACCCCGTTTTTTTTTGTGCATGAGCAGGCTGTCCATCAAAATAATGGAGGCGGAGCAGGAGAGGCCCAGAGGAAATTCCCCACCTCCCACAACCTTGTAGGGGGGGCTGATGTTCCTGCATGTATAACATGGAGCCGGGTGGGGCAGGGAGGGGGGTATTGGTGGTCATATATAAACTTTAAATCCACGGTCCCATTAATTTGCATAGATCTCAAATGCTGTTTTTGTCCAATCTTGATGTTCTGATTTAGGATGTATCCATCACAGCGCAAACATTTTTTTACAGGTCTCTCAATGCTGAAAATTTACAGGACTAGCCGGCAGATTAAAAAGTATAAGCAGAAATGGGGGCTTTGTTGCCTGGGTTGGACGGCTAGGTTGCCAGCTGGCAGGGTTGTACCAAGCCCCAGTGTTGCAGGTTGGACGGCCACTACCATAACCCAGCAGGATCCGCACGCCAGAAAATAGACCAGAAGATCATCAGAAAGTTGTACAGGGCCTTGGTGAGGCCACACCTTGAATATTGTGTGCAGTTTTGGTCTCCTAATCTGAGGAAGGACGTTCTTGCTATTGAGGGAGTGCAGCGAAGGTTCACCAGACTGATTCCTGGGATGGCAGGACTGACATATGAAGAAAGACTGGATCGACTAGGCTTATATTCACTGGAATTTAGAAGAATGAGAGGGGATCTCATAGAAACATATAAAATTCTGACGGGATTGGACAGGTTAGATGCAGGAAGAATGCTCCCAATGTTGGGGAAGTCCAGAACCAGAGGTCACAGTCTAAGGATAAGGGGTAAGCCATTTAGGACTGAGATGAAGAGAAACTTCTTCACTCAGAGAATTGTGAACCTGTGGAATTCTCTACCACAGAAAGTTGTTGAGGCCAGTTCATTAGATATATTCAAAAGGGAGTTAGATGTGGCCCTTACGGCTAAAGGGATCAAGGGGTATGGAGAGAAAGCAAGAATGGGGTACTGAAGTTGCATGATCAGTCATATTGAATGGTGATGCAGGCTCGAAGGACTGAATGGCCTACTCCTGCACCTATTTTCTATGTTTCTATGTCAGCACAAATTGCTGTGTATATGCAGGAGTGGAGTGGGAACACGGAGAAAGTCCATTAAGTTCCACTGATCCTACAGTGCCTGTAACCCAGCATGTTGCACTCTCCTTGAAGTCCGTTATTACTATTTGATTGAGACATTTACAATTTTATCGTACAAGAAATAATAGTTGCATTTTTAATAGTACCAGAGGCGGGAGTGCGTGGTGTCGGGAGGCCTATAAAGGCGGAGCTTGTGCAGCTCCAGCCCGGAGAAAAAGCAAAAAAGAAGTAGAAAGAAATCAAAAGGTGACATCACAGCCAAAGGGGTAAGTGATTGGCTGGTGATTGGTGAGTAGCTTTTCTTTTTCTTTTTTATATCAGTAAGTAACGTGTTAACATTGTTGTCGCCAAATTAAGTTTATCTAAAGGTTAAGTCATGGCAGGAGAGCTCGGTCATGTGATATGCTCCTCCTGTACCATGTGGGAACTCAGGGACACTTCCGGTGTCCCTGACGACTACGTGTGCAGGAAGTGTATCCGCCTCCAGCTGCAGAATCGGAGCTGAGGGTGGATTCACTCTGGAGCATCCACGATGCTGAGAGTGACGTGAGTAGCTCGTGTAGCGAGTTGGTCTTACTGCAGGTGAAGGGTCCACAGCCAGCTAGGGAATGGAAGACCAGCAGGAAGAGCAGTGCAAGGAAGGTAGTGCAGGGGTCCCCTGTGGTCATTCCCCTGCAAAACAGATACATCGCTTTGAGTACTGTTGAGGGGGATGACTCATCAGGGGAGGGCAGCAGCAGCCAAGTTCATGGCACCGTGGCTGGCTCTGCTGCACAGGAGGGCAGGAAAAAGAGTGGGAGAGCGATAGTGATAGGGGATTCAATTGTAAGGGGAATAGATAGGCGTTTCTGCGGCCGCAACCGAGACTCCAGGATGGTATGTTGCCTCCCTGGTGCAAGGGTCAAGGATGTCTCGGAGCGGGTGCAGGACAAAAGGGAGGGTGAACAGCCAGTTGTCGTGGTGCACATTGGTACCAACGATATTGGTAAAAAAAGGGATGAGGTCCTACGAGACGAATTTAAGGAGCTAGGAGCTAAATTAAAAAGTAGGACCTCAAAAGTAGTAATCTCGGGATTGCTACCAGTGCCACGAGCTAGTCAGAGTAGGAATCGCAGGATAGCACAGATGAATACGTGGCTTGAGCAGTGGTGCAGTAGGAAGGGATTCAAATTCCTGGGGCATTGGAACCGATTCTGGGGGAGGTGGGACCAGTACAAACCGGACGGTCTGCACCTGGGCAGGATCGGAACCAATGTCCTAGGGGGAGTGTTTGCTAGTGCTGTTGGGGAGGAGTTAAACTAATATGGCAGGGGGAAGGGAACCAAGGCAGGGAGACAGAGGGAAACAAAATGGAGACAGAAGCAAAAGACAGAAAGGAGATGAGTAAAAGTGGAGGGCAGAGAAACCCAAGCAAAAAACAAAAAGGGCCCCTGTACAGCAAAATTCTAAAGGGTCAAAGTGTAATAAAAAGGCAAGCATGAAAGCTCGGTGCCTTAATGCGAGGAGTATTCGGAACCCAGGAGAGGGCTCTGAGCTAGTTAGAGTGGGTGAGAGCTCAGATGAACAGGACCCCAAGAAAGAATGCAAAAGGTAGGAGGCAACAGAGCAGAGTAGCACTGGGGTAAGTGTAAACCACAAGGTGATAGGAAGGGACAATATGTATGAATATAAAGGGGCTGCAGGAGGGGGTCAAAACTAAAAATCATGGTTTAAAAACTAGTATTAAAACACTCTACCTAAACGCACGCAGCATTCGAAATAAAGTAAATGAGTTGACGGCACAAATCATTACAAATGGGTATGATTTGGTGGCCATTACAGAAACGTGGTTGCAGGGTGGCCAAGACTGGGAATTAAACATACAGGGGTATCTGACAATTCGGAAAGATAGACAAGAAGGGAAAGGAGGTGGGGTAGCTCTGTTAATAAAGGATGATATCAGGGCAGTTGTGAGAGACGATATTGGCTCTAATGAACAAAATGTTGAATCATTGTGGGTGGAGATTAGAGATATTAAGGGGAAAAAGTCACTGGTGGGCGTAGTTTATAGGCCCCCAAAAATAACTTCACGGTGGGGCGGACAATAATCAAGGGAATAATGGAGGCATGTGAAAAAGGAACGGCAGTAATCATGGGGGATTTTAACCTACATATCGATTGGTCAAATCAAATCGCACGGGGTAGCCTTGAGGAGGAATTCATAGAATGCATACGGGATTGTGTCTTAGAACAGTATGTTACAGAACCTATAAGGGAGCAAGCTATCTTAGATCTGGTCCTGTGTAATGAGACAGGAATAATAAACGATCTCCTAGTAAAAGATCCTCTCGGAATGAGTGATCACAATATGGTTAAATTTGTAATACAGATTGAGGGTGAGGAAGTAGTGTCTCAAACGAGCGTATTATGCTTAAACAAAGGGGACTACAGTGGGATGAGGGCAGAGTTGGCTAAAGTAGACTGGGAACACAGACTAAACGGTGGCACAACTGAGGAACAGTGGAGGACTTTTAAGGAGCTCTTTCAGAGTGCTCAACAAAAATATATTCCAGTGAAAAAGAAGGGCGATAAGAGAAGGGATAACCAGCCGTGGATAACCGAGGAAATAAAGGAGATAATCAAATTAAAAACCAATGCATATAAGGTGGCCAAGGTTAGTGGGAAACTAGAAGATTGGGAAAATGTTAAACGACAGCAAAGAATGACTAAGAAAAGATAGATTACGAAAATAAACTTGTGCAAAACATAAAAACAGATAGTAAAAGCTTTTACTGATATATAAAACGGAAAAGAGTGACTAAAGTAAATGTTGGTCCTTTAGAAGATGAGAAGGGGGATTTAATAATGGGAAATGTGGAAATGGCTGAGACCTTAAACAATTATTTTGCTTCGGTCTTCACAGTGGAAGACACAAAAAGCATGCCAAAAATTGCTGGTGACGGGAATGTGGGAAGGGAGGACCTTGAGATAATCACTATCACTAGGGGGTAGTGCTGGACAGGCTAATGGGACTCAAAGTAGACAAGTCCCCTGGTCCTGATGAAATGCATCCCAAGGTATTAAAAGAGATGGCGGAAGTTATAGCAGATGCATTCGTTATAATCTACCAAAATTCTCTGGAGTCTGGGGAGGTACCAGCGGATTGGAAAGCAGCTAATGTAATGCCTCTGTTTAAAAAAGAGGGCAGACAAAAGACAGGTAGCTATAGGCCGGTTAGTTTAACATCTGTAGTGGGGAAAATGCTTGAAGCTATCATTAAGGAAGAAATGGCGTGACATCTAGATAGGAACAGTGCAATCAAGCAGACGCAACATGGATTCATGAAGGGGAAATCATGTTTAACTAATTTACTGGAATTCTTTGAGGATATAACGAGCATGGTGGATAGAGGTGTACCGATGGATGTGGTGTATTTAGATTTCCAAAAGGCATTCGATAAGGTGCCACACAAAAGGTTACTGCAGAAGATAAAGGTACGCGGAGTCAGAGGAAATGTATTAGCATGGATAGAGAATTGGCTGGCTAACAGAAAGCAGAGAGTCGGGATAAATGGGTCCTTTTCGGGTTGGAAATCGGTGGTTAGTGGTGTGCCACAGGGATCGGTGCTGGGACCACAACTGTTTACAATATACATAGATGACCTGGAAGAGGGAACAGAGTGTAGTGTAACAAAATTTGCAGATGACTCAAAGATTAGTGGGAAGGTGGGTTGTGTAGAGGACACAGAGAGGCTGCAAAGAGATTTAGATAGGTTAAGCGAATGGGCTAAGGTTTGGCAGATGGAATACAATGTCGGAAAATGTGAGGTCATCCACCTTGGAAAAAAAGTAAAAGGGAATATTATTTGAATGGGGAGAAATTACAACATGCTGTGGTGCAGAGGGACCTGGGGGTCCTTGTGCATGAATCCCAAAAAGTTAGTTTCCAGGTGCAGCAGGTAATCAGGAAGGTGAATGGAATGTTGGCCTTCATTGCGAGAGGGATGGAGTACAAAAGCAGGGAGGTCCTGCTGCAACTGTATAGGGTATTGGTGAGGCTGCACCTGGAGTACTGCGTGCAGTTTTGGTCACCTTACTTAAGGAAGGATATACTGGCTTTGGAGGGGGTACAGAGACGATTCACTAGGCTGATTCCGGAGATGAGGGGGTTACCTTATGATGATAGATTGAGTAGACTGGGTCTTTACTCGTTGGAGTTCAGAAGGATGAGGGGTGGATCTTATAGAAACATTTAAAATCATGAAAGGGATAGACAAGATAGAGGCAGAGAGATTGTTTCCACTGGTCGGGTAGTCTAGAACTAGGGGGCACAGCCTCAAAATACAGGGGAGCCAATTTAAAACCAAGTTGAGAAGGAATTTCTTCTCCCAGGGGGTTGTGAATCTGTGGAATTCTCTGCCCAAGGAAGCAGTTGAGGCTAGCTCATTGAATATATTCAAGTCACAGATAGATAGATTTTTAACCAATAAGGGAATTAAGGGTTACGGGGAGAGGGCGGGTAAGTGGAGCTGAGTCCACGGCCAGATCAGCCATGATCTTGTTGAATGGCAGAGCAGGCTCGAGGGGCTAGATGGCCTACTCCTGTTCCTAATTCTTATGTTCTTATGTTCTTATCATATCTAAAGATCTCAATGCACTTTGCATAGTGCAGTCTTATGCAAGCAAACGTTTTGCCAATGTTTTGTTTTACTAATACTCAAATAATGACTAACCTGAATGTGATTAGTCGAGCTTCTAACACCGGCTGCTTGTATTGGAGAGTTTGTTTTGGGTATAATTCACATAATGTGCACTCGCACCCCACACTTACACCAGGATTTCTAATTAGAAGACCAAATTCCAAGTGGACACAAATATCCAATATAGGAGGTGAAATTGGTCTCGGCCGGTAACACAAAATGGCCAAAAGCGATTTGTCAGCCAGATTTATATGTCATCTGATTTACAACAACAATACAACTTGCATTTATATAGCGTCTTTAACAGAATAAAACATTCCAAGAAGCTTCACAGGAGCGTTACACCACAAAATATGACACTGAGCCACGTAGAGATATTAGAACAGGTGCCCAAATGCTCGGTCAAAGTGGTAGGCTTTAAGGAGCATCTTAAAGGAGGAGAGTTAGAGAGCTGGAGAGGTTTAGGGAGTGAATTCCAGAGCTTAGGGTCTCGGCAGCTGAAGGCACAGCCTCCAGTTGCTGGAGCGATTAAAATCAGTAATGCGCAAGAGGCCAGAATCGTAGAGTGCAGAAATCTCGGAGGGTTGTAGGGCTGGAGGAGGTTACAAAGATAGGGAGGGGCATGGAGGGATTTGAAAACAAGGATGATAATTTTTAAATTGAGGCGTTGCTGGACTGGGAGCTAATATAGAGGTAAGATTTTAAGGAGCGTCTTAAAGGAGGAGAGAGAGGTAGAGAGGCGGAGAGGTTTAGGGAGGGAATTCCAGAGCTTAGGGCCTAGGCCATTGAAGACACGGCCACCAATGGTGGACCGACTGAAGTCAGGGATTCTTTTTCATTGTGGAAAGTTGCAGGGTAAAGCGGGATGTCGATTTGCTATCGCTTCTTTTGCGTTATTGCCAAAGAACAATTTCACCGCCATATTGTCTACTGCAGTTTGCAATGTGTTCTTTTTGTTGTACATTTTAGTTTTGTACGGCCAACAAAAAAAAATAACATGGCGGCCACGGCAGTGCGCCCACCTCTTTAAGGGCGGCCGTGCCGCCATTTTACAGAGAGTGTACCGACTGCAAAAGCTGTTGGGGGCACTGGCCGGTGGCAGGGCCGCTCCCACTGGGCAATTTCGGGTAAAGGGCAATTTCGTGAGGACAATTTTGCGAGGGGGTTCCCGCCAGATGGTAAGGGGTCGGCGCGTGCACGCCGCGGCGGGAAAACGAGCAGACACCGCTCCACTCCTGAGGACTGGCAATTTCTAAAATGGCGGCCCCTCCATGGAGAGTCGGCGGCCATTCCGCGCCGTTCTGTGGTCGCCACTTTTCACCGATCAGAGGCCTTATCGAAAGGGGCAATCTCGGCCTCAAGATGTCTTACAGCAGTTATATAGGACCAGACCGGGAGTATTGTGCACAGTTTTGGTCTCCTTACCTAAGGAAGGATATACTTGCCATAGAGGGAGTGCAGCAAAGGTTCACCAGACTGATTCCTGGGATGGGGGGATTGTCCAATGAGGAGAGATTGAGCAGACTGGGACTACATTCTCTAGAAGAATGAGAGATGATCTCAGTGAAACATACAAAATTCTTACAGAGCTTGACAGGGTAGATGTAGGGAGGATGTTTCCTCTGGCTGGGGAGTCTAGAGCTAGGTGTCACAGTCTCAGAATAAGGGGTCGGCCATTTAGGATTGAGGTGAGGAGAATTTCTTCAGAAGGTGGTGAATTTTTGGTATTCTCTACCCCAGAGGGCTGTGGAGGCTCAGTATTTGAGTATATTCAAGACAGAGATCGATAGATAAGGGAATCAAGGAAAGTGGAGTTGAGGTATAAGATCAGCCATGATCTTATTGAATGGCTGAGTAGGCTCGTGGGGCAGAATGGCCTACTCCTGCTCCCAATTCTTATGTTCTTATGTTTGTGTGCTGTACATTCTATGTTATTCAATGTAATACTGATGCTCCTATTCACAATCCATCTTCTCTGTTCTAACAGCGATAAATGTTAAGTACCTGTAGAATACAATTCAAATGAGTTTCGCTCCATCTCTACTGGCAAATAGATGATGGCTCTCTGTCGTTAAAAAGAAACAACAAAAGAAAGTCTTGCATTACCTTTCATGACCTCAGGACTTCTCAAAGTGCTTTACAAATAATGAAATACTTTTGAAGGTTAGTCACGTTTGTAACATAGGAAGAGCGCCAGCGAAGTCTAAGATCCCACAAACAGCAATGTGATGATGACCAGATCATTTCTTTTTAGGGCCTGGTTGAGGGGAAAGTATTGGTCAGGCACCAGGAGAACTCCCCTGCTCTTCTTCGATGGGATCTTTTATGTCCTGAGAGAGCAGATAGGCCCTCCGTTTAGTGTCTCATCCAAAAGACGGCAGTGCAGCGCTCCCTCAGCTCTGCGCTGGATTATCAGCTGGAATTTTGTGCTCAAGACCCTGTGGTAGTGCTTCAACTGACCACCTCCTGACTCGGGAGCGTGAATGCTACCAACTGAGCCACAGTTGGGGGAGAAATGAGGACTTTTAGGAGCAAATTTTAGGAAACAAACTGCAAGAGAGGAAGGAAATATCTCCATTAACACACAGCACTTGTTTGCTAAGACACTTCGTGGTGCTTCTTTGGTTTTAATGCTAAAAATGTTATGTCTAAAATGGCTGCCAACTAGTGGTAGGCAGTGATGCTGGTGTTATGTCTCAATTTGTCATGGAATATATCTTTCAGATTGCAACTGAACCTCTAACCCAGGTCCTCAAAGAGCAGACTTTAATTGTACTATAACTCGCTGACATCAATTAAGATTTTATAACCAGGTGTGGGCAATAATCTTCCATGGGACCTCTATTCGTTTGAACTCCTTGTTGTTACTAAAAACACAGTTGGTGGTTGCAGTGAGCTGAATAACAGCACACTTAAGTAGGTGACCTAATTGTTCTAGTTTGACTTTTAACACCTTTAATATTTGGTTTTATTCCTCCACTTTATCTCCTCCTCTCCTGAAGGTACGGACTCGTGCTGCAGGAAAAACAGGTGACAGCAGGCCTGAAGCACCTCGCCCAATAGTAAGCCTCAACAGTAAGCTTTGGCAGCCTATTTGGCCATTGAGGCATCACAGCCAAGCCAGAATCTTCCTTCAGCCGATATCCCCTCGTGTGACTTTCACCAGGAGTTACTGGTGATCAGGACAAGTAGCCCAAGCTGATTCTCTTTTTTCTTTTCTGGCCCTGGAGTGTGAAGGACAAATGTAACTCCCCTACCAGTGCCCCAGCTAGGATTAGCTAACTGCACAATGAAAAATGGCCACTTGGATGAGGTACCCATTGAGCCATTGCCCAGAAACAGGCAGTGCCTTACAGGCGGAGGAAAATTGGAGAGCAATTTACAAAAAAACCCACCAAATTAGAAAACAATTCACAACTGAAAACCATCAATGTCAATACATATTTTAACTGAGTGTTATTGTGCAGCAGCCCTTAGCGAACTAGTGGTGACCTGGAAAAGGTCAGGGTATGCCAAGGGAACAGGACAAGGGAACAGGACAAGGGATACAGGTGTAAACCAAAGACAAATTTAGGACAAATCTCAGGAATTTCTTCTTCAAGCATTGATTAACACGGGTTATGCAAACAAAAGCCTTGGGAGTCAAATATTTAAGAGACAGTTGGAATCTGTGATGGAGGGTTGCAGGTTTTCTTCGATGGATGCACTGAATGGCCTTTCTCATCTATATATGTCTTGGATTGAGACTGCCTGAACCCATTGCACAAGCTGCCTTTACTTTGGCCTGGGAACGCTTGATGCTTGATCAGGAAACAGGAAGTGTTCCAGTCGCCAGCATTATGATGAGCAGAGATTTTACAAATTTTTTTATGTTGCATCTCTCTCGCTGTCTCTATTATTTTTAAACGCGTGACTGTTGCCAACAAAGCATTCTGCACATAAATGTCTGGTCCCAAATTTAAAAAATACCATTCACCACAACAGACGGAGGATCTGAGACGTGCTGAAGCACATCACTAATGAAGTTTCACCAATGTTCGAGATTCCCAATTTACCGTCCCTGCGACTGTTACAGGAATCTCCCAATGTTTCTCGTCTCAGAACAGTAATTTGCAAAATGTTAACAAACGCAACTACCCGTTGGCAAAGTGGACGGTGCTAGGGCCAAACTATCTCCACCTGACAACTGCAGATTCTGACCAATCACAATTTAGTGCAAAAACAAGTGGCTCATACCTGAATAAATTCTACAATTCACACAATTAATTCAATTTTTTTTATCCATTTCTTTATTCCTCATTTGGGGAAGTCCGGTGACAACAAACAAAAGAACAGCACTGGAAATGTGCATGTGCAGCTACTTCCTGTTCGCTGGCAGCAGTCACATCCTATTTTTAATAGAGATATTCAAAATTAGGAAGGATTTTGATTTAATCATTACTGTCAGTAACTATAGGACACAGATTTAAGATAATTGGCAAAAGAACCAAGGGCGGGGATGAAGCGATTGTTTTTAACACGGCGAGTTGTTATGAAATGCACTGCCTGAAAAGGAAACTTTCAAAAGGAAATTGGATAAATACTTTGTAATGTATGCACCTGCTGTAGAGTTGGTGGCTTAGCCAGTCACGTGATGTTCGCAAGACTCAATAAAATCCCAGTCAGTTGGGTTCGGGGGATCCACGATGAGGCAGATGGTGGATCAGCTGGTAATGTGTAGTGTAATTGTTAAATCTTTTGCTAATAAAACGAATCCATGAAGCAAATACATTACATATTTGAAAAGAAAAAAATTGCAGGAGAATGGAGAACGAATAGGGGGGTGGGACTAATTGGGTAGCTCTTTCAAAGAGCCGGCACATGCATAATGGGCTGAATGGCTTTCTTGTGTGCTGCAAGATTCTATGCTAGAAATATTCTGATTACAAGGTTTAAGATTCAAAATTAGGATTTATATACATATGTTCCCAATTTTGAATCTAAAACTTTTAAAATCAGTATGATTACCCTGATACATATATTTCGATGTCTTTTGCATACTGATTTGCATTTGTTTAATCATTTATGAATTGCTTTCAAACCACTGCATTTCCTTTTCAATACTCAGGATAGTTTACTTTTCTGTACAGATTACTTCTCATAAATTGTTATTAATTGAATTGCTGTTTAAAGCAGATCCCATTAATGCCTCTGGTATTAGCCAGGAGGGGCCGTTTGCCACTTGCAGCAAAGACCTCGAGCTCCACTCACGACATTGGATATTTGGCATTCCATTATTTATAAACACAATCTGTACAACAGCCGTAAGTAGCTCTTTTATCCGGTCTAAATAATTTAGGAACAAGCCTGCTAACTAGGCAATGAGAGATTTGTTCATCAATACGCTTCTGTATTGAATTACATTTTTAGTGTGTGAATTGCCTCTGTCATATTTATCTGGCTTTTTGATATTGATTAAGAATTTGCAGTTGATGCTTGTTTGACTTGGGCTAAATTCAGCTTTGATAGGAATAGGAGTCGGCCATTCAGACCCTCGAGCCTGTTCCACCATTCTATTAGATCACTAGTGATTTGAACCTCAAATCCATTTCTCCACCTTTCTTCCCTATTTACTTGATACCCTTATCGAACATAAATCTATCAATCTCAGACTTGAAAGTTGTAATTGACCAAGCATCCACAGACATTTTGGGGGAAGAAAGTTCCACACGCACCACCCTATGTGTGAAGAGGTGCTTCCTGATTTCACTCCTGAATGGTCTAGCTCAACCTGAGGATAGACTTTGCATTCTCCGGAACATTTATCTTCGAAGAGGATTTTTTACATTTTCTCAGCAGCAGATGGGGGAGAAAGATTTCAAACAGAAGGCAAAATACTGATGGTGGAAAGTTGCTCTTTGGGCATCGACCAGGCACAGGGTTATTTGCATGGGCAGAGTGGACTCCAGCAGAGGTCAGCTCCCTGTCTGGGTTGTGCACTTGAAAAACCGTGGAGCAAAGGTCCCTCAAGCCTACAGCTGGGCTCCTCTATGCTGAAATCGGAGCCTCCACGGGGAACTGGGGACAGGCCGGTGCTCCAGGTAGGACCGCAATGATTGAAGCAGGAAGAACTACCTCCCATTAAAATAGCAACCCTGGGCCTGCACTTACTGCAGGCAGAGATCCATTGTTATCACAAAGGGAGGTTCTGGGGAGGTGGGGTGGTGAGGCGAAGATCCAATGTAGTGGACATCTGCCCCTTTTTTTCTCTCTCATGTGCCTAAGGAACACAAGTCCCCCATACAGAGGGCAGAGGGAAATCTAACCTTGGATTGCCCCAGAACATGAAGGGTACGGTCTCCCATTTATTTTTCTTCCAACATTTTTACAGCTTGCAATTAGCAAGAACTGAACTGCCTGCTATATGCATTCTTGGTAAGGATGAAATAAGATCCAATTTTTCCTTGCTCTTGTAGATTTTACACTGTTTTGTTATTTAAACCAACATCTCATCCCTCCTTTAGCCCTACCCCTTACCCCACCTGAAGACAATGACTTACGATGAGATACGGTTCCCCCTGCAGTACTAGCCACCTAACACAGTGCCCCCAAGTGACTGTTCTTCATGTGTGAGTCTGGGACAGTGTTAGCATGTTGTTTAGCTATGCAGAGCATCACTGCTAAACCTGATCTTGTTCATACCCAACATCCAATGAGCCCCTGCTCCAAAAACACTTGTTTTATATTGAAGATGTTTAGTTTGATCCACAGTGCTATCCAGTGGAAAACTATAAACAACATAATTGGAGGGCTGAAGGGGAGTAATTACACAATCAATTTCCTTGGATACGGTTGATCAGATCATTACCAGGGCAGCAAAAAGTCAATTCATCGGCCCAGAAATTGCGGTCGGAGGCTTCCCGCGGGCAGATGCCTCTGATCTGAAAAATTTCTACGAATTTACCTGCTGGTCCCAGAGGTACGGAGACTTGTGGTCCTGGCCTTTTACGCAAAGGCCTGCGGAGAGGCCCACGTTTCCTAGGAACGTAAGCGCTTCCCTGGGATCACGTGGACTTCCCAACCAATCATGGTTATTCCCATTCATACTTGGTGAGTTTCCGTATGTACGGAATCACCATAAGTATGAATGGGAATACCCCCAAAACACACAAGCACTTAAAATAAATAAAATTAAAATCAAATTTTTTTAAATAATCAAAATGGAATTTAAATTAATTATTTAAAACAAAAATTAATTTTTTGAAAAATAACTATACATATTTTAAAGGGTCAAAAAATAAACTTATCTTATTAGGATTTAAAATGTTTAAATTAGTGAAAAAATGACTTTTTTTGTCCTTTAAAAGTCTTATGGTGTTAAAATTAGTCGTAAGAATTTCAAGGGCAAATAGCCCAACTCTCCGCCTGCGGAGGCCCTTTACCTTCGGAGGATTCTTGACAGATCACAAGTTCCGGGTTTAGACGCATGCGCTTTGCATGTTTAAACCTGGAACTTGTGGGGCCCCTATGGGCGCTTGCGTAACTTGCACGCGCCTGTAGGGGCCGCAAATTCAGGGTCATTATTTTAGTCACAAGTCAAAGAATAACCAGTTGAGTTCAGTCAAGGTATTTGAAATGATCACCATACTAGTTGGTATTCATTGTTTCAACAATAACACAACTTGCATTTATATAGCACCTTTAACGTCGTGAAACGTCCCAAGACGATTCATAGGAGTGTTATAAGACAAAAAAAATTGACACCGAGCCACATATGGAGAAAAGCTTGTCAAAGAGGTAGGTTTTAGGAGTGCCTTAAGGGAGGAAAGAGAGGTTTAGGCATGGAATTCCAGATCTTAGGACCCAGGCAACAGGAGTCACGGCCACCAATAGTTGAGCGATTATAATCAGGGATGTTCAAAAGGGCAGAATTAGAGGAACACAGATATCTTGGGGGATATCTTGGGGGATGGGGAGGGTGAGGTTGTGGGGCCAGAGGAGATTACAGAGATAGGGAGGGGAGAGGCTATGGAGGGATTTGAAAACAAGGATGAGAATTTTGAAATCAAGGTGTTGCTTAACCAAGGTAGTCAGCGAGCACAGGGGTGATGGGTGAGCGGGACTTGGTGCGAGTTAGATTTCCTTAGAATGAAAGACTAAATATGATTGGCTGAAGCACCATCCTGTGAAAGAAGATGTATTTTTGTTTTGTGTGCTCACCAGTATCAGCAGACACCAATCACTGACATCACAAACTTTTAGCCCATTACGTTTGCAAAGCCTGTTTTTAAAAAGTCTCTGTCAGAGAGTCTGACACAGTGCGTTAAGCCACTGGTCTTTTGCTTCTTGGGCCTTGGTTGAATTTTTCTCCCAGTTTTGTCATGTGAGGATGGTGTGCGACTTGGAGGGGAACCTGGAGGTGACTTGATCCTATTGCTCCTTTTTCCTTCTCGGTGGTAGGCATTGCAGGAGGGAGAGGTGCAGTTGAAGTGACCTTGGTGAATTGCTACAGTGCGTCCTGTAGATGGTACATATTACAGCCATAGTGCACGGGGAAGATGGTTGTTGAGTCCATTTGCATCAGCACCAATCAAGCAAATTGCGCTGTGCTGGGTGGTGTTGAGCTTCTTGAATGCTGTTGTACTTACACGCATCTAGCTGGTCCACTTAAGTGTCTTAGATAGATTTTTGGAGTCTAGGGGAATAAAGGGATGTGGAGATCGGGCGGGAAAGTGGAGTTGAGGTCAATAATCAGCCATGATCTTATTGAATGGCGGAGCAGGCTCGAGGAGACGTAGGGCCTGTTCCTGCTCCTATTTATGTTCTTGTCAACAGTAACCCACAAGATGTTGATTGTGAAGAACCCAGCGATGTGATGCTGTTGAGGGTCAAAGGAAGGTGGCTGGGCATTCGCTTGTTAGAGATTACCTGGTACTTGTGTGGCACGAATGTTGCCTGCCACTTGTCAATCCAAGGTTCTGCTGCAGGCTGTCATGGGCTGCTTCATTATCTGCGGAGTTGTGAATGGAGATGAACACTGTGGAATCATCAATAAACAGCCTGTACTCCTGACCTTGTGACTAAGGGAAGGATAACTTCGGCCGCCTGAGGAAGAGAGTGTTCGAAGATCAGGCCCTCAAATCTGGCACCAAGCTTATGGTCTATAGGGCTGTAGTGATACCCGCCCTCCTGTATGGCTCAGAGACGTGGACCATATACAGTAGACACCTCAAAACACTGGAGAAATACCACCAACGATGGCTCCGCAAGATCCTGCAAATCCCCTGGGAGGACAGACGCACCAACATCAGTGTTCTCGATCAGACCAACATCCCCAGCATCGAAGCACTGACCACACTCGACCAGCTCCGTTGAGTGGACCACATTGTCCGCATGCCCGACACAAGACTCCCAAAGCAAGCGTTCTACTCGGAACTCCTACACGGCAAGCGAACCCCAGGTGGGCAGAGGAAACGTTTCAAGGACATCCTCAAAGCTTCCTTGATTAAGTGCAACATCCCCACCGACACCTGTCCCTGGCCAAAGACCGCCCAAAGTGGAGGAAGAGCATCCGGGAGGGCACTAACGACCTCGAATCTCATCACCGAGAGCATGCAGAAATCAAGCGCAGGCAGCGGAAGGAGTGTGCAGCAGACCAGTACCACCCTCCCTTTCCTTCAACCACTGTCTGTCCCACCTGTGGCAGGGACTGTAGTTCCCGTATTGGACTGTTCAGTCACCTGAGAACTCACTTTTAGAGTGGAAGCAAGTCTTCCTCGATCCCGAGGGACTGCCGATGATGATGATGATGATGATGATGATGATGATGATGATGATGATGATGATGATGATGATGATGATGACCAGTGAAGCAGTTGCAGAGGGTTGGGCCGAGAACCTGAGGACCTCGTGCAGGTGGTGTCCTGGGACATGACTGGCTTCCGACAACCACAACTATCTTCCTTTTTGTTAGGTAGAAGTTTCCATTTTATTCCATTATTTTTTTTTTAAGTACATCAGCCCGAGGATCTGCACTGTAGTCTTGAAAACTGAAGGCATACTGTGCACCTTGGGGTTAAAGTAGTGTGTATAATATCCGAAGCAGAAGGCAGGGGCATTACTATAAACTGCAGGCCGCTGGAGAGTCAATAATTTATCTTGTGCTCCCAAAAGTGCAGTACAGTCCATATGTCTCTCATGTTCGGGTAATATAAAACAGTAGAAGCCTTTCAGAAATTTCAATGTAGTTAAATAATGTAGTCAGCTGCAAAACTAAACTTGCCGCAATATTGTTCCACAGTATATTTTTATGGAAACTTTGCTGCAAAGCATCATTAGTGCTGTGGGTGGCAATTTAGACTAAGGCAGATGAAACTATTCTCCAGTGAATTTCACTGACGCTGTTTTTGTTTCCAACACATGAATAAACATCGAATGACAAATAGAGGGCTTCAAACAAACCACCACTCGTTCTCTTGGACTGGGTCTGATCGCCTGAGGGTCCCTCCATCCCTTTATTGGCCCCGTTGTTCCACAGTCATGATGCTCCAGGCATCATGAGTGTGGGGCAAGCTTGATGGACCAGTTGGTCTTTTCCTGCCCATCATTTTTGTATGTTCATAAGTTCTTATTACGGTGCTTTCTTTAAGGCTTCAATCATGTGATTGCTCACCCATGCCAAATTTAATGACATGGGCCCTCATGCAGTGCATCAAAGCCATGCTACTCTCTCTCAGCGATCTGAACAGTTTGCTTATTTATTTACATGGGGCACCAGTATCCACATTAATCTAGTAACATCACTGCCTAAAAAGTGTGGTAGAGATAGAAACCCACACTCCATTTAAAAAGTACTTGGATGTGCAGTTGAAGTGCCGTAACCTATAGGGCTACGGACCAAGAGCTGGAAAGTGAGATTAGGCTGGTGGATAACTCTTTGTTGGCTGGCACGGACATGATGGGTCGAAATGGCCTCCTTCCATGCTGTAAATTTCTATGATTCTATCACATGCTTCCAACTCCAACAGCCTCAATGCATAATTAGCAGTGTGTGTAATGTGTGCACCTGTGAGTATGCGCGCAGGTTTGTTGAGTTGTTGATCCACCGGTACGCTCGCGGCCTTCCGTGAGAGGTGGGCACCGGAGGGACTGGAGTGCATCGTTACCCCCGGCAACCAAATTTTAATTTGATTTTATATGTTTTAAAGTTTGATTTGTTTTAACTGCCGGGTTTTAGTATCCCCCTCCCCTTTTATAGGGGGCACTTGTAAAATGTATGATTTTAGTGCCCAAAAAAACCCACAAAAAAAAAAAAACAAAAGGCCTTGAAAAATGTTTGGAGTGTCCCCCAGATTGGGGGGCACTTGACTTAACTGTTTTATTTTATCCAACCAAAAGAGTTGTTGAGCTGTTGAGTTGGGAGTGGCTTAGCCAGTCACATGATGTTCACAAGACTCAATAAAACCCCAGCCACTTGGATTTAGGGAATCCACGATGAAGCAGGTGGTTGTGAGCCTGGTGGATGAACTGGTAATGTGTAGTGTGATTGTTGAGCCTTTTGCTAATAAACCAACTAGTTCTTAATAGCAATGTATTGGTATGAATTCTTAAGCAAGAACCCATGAAGCAAATACATTACAGTGTGCACAATTCTGATCACTGTGACATTAGGGGTGCATCCCGGCACCAGAGGAGCACAACTAGACTGATTCCATATCAGAGGGAAGAGTCATAAGAACATAAGAAATAGGAGCAGGAGTAGGCCATATGGCCCCTCGAGCCTGCTCCGCCATTCAATACAATCATGGCTGATCCGATCATGGACTCAGGTCCACTTCCCTGCCCGCTCCCCATACCCCTTATTCCCTTATCGTTTAAGAAACTGTCTATTTCTGTCAAATCTATTCAATGTTCCAGCTTCCACAGCTCTCTTAGGCAGTGAATTCCACAGATTTACAACTCTCTGAGAGAAGAAATTTCTCCTCATCTCAGTTTTAAATGGGCGGCCCCTTATTCTAAGATCATGCCCTCTAGTTCTAGTCTCCCCTATAAGTGGAAACATCCTCTCTGCACCTACCTTGTCAAACCCCCTCATAATCCTATATGTTTCGATAAGATCAACTCTCAGTCTTCTGAATTCCAATGAATAGAGGCCCAACTTACTCAACCCCCTCATCTCCGGAATCAACCTTGTGAACCTTCTCTGAACTGCCTCCAAAGCAAGTATATCCTTTCGTAAATATGGAAACCAAAACTGCACGCAGTATTCCAGGTGTGGCCTCACCAATACCCTGTATAACTGTAGCAAGACTTCCCTGCTTTTATACTCCATCCCCTTTGCAATAAAGGCCAAGATTCCTTTGGCCTTCTTGATCACTTGCTGTACCTGCATACTAACCTTTTTGATCGGTTTTCAGCTCAAATTTGAGGCCAAACAGGAACTGATGTATTTTTTTTACCCTGAACACACACGCTAATGCCTCTTTCTCAATCATGCTGTAGGCCCTCTCAGCCTTAGACAAGCTCCTGGAAGCATAGGCGACAGGTTGCAACTTCCTCACAATGTTAGCTTGTTGTAATACACACCCGACTCCGTACGACGACGCATCACATGCTAGCACAAGTGCTTTACACGGGTTAAACAATACAAGCAGTTTGTTGGAGCATAAAATGTTTCTGGCTTTCTCAAAAGTAATTATTTGTTTTTTTCCCCATACCCAGTTCTCACCTTTGCGCAATAACACATGTAGGGGTTCTAAAAGGGTGCTTAACCCCGGTAGGAAGTTACCAAAATAGTTGAGGAGTTCCAGGAATGACCGCAGCTCCGTGACATTCTGTGTCCTGGGCGCATTCCTGATAGCCTCTGTCTTGGCGTCTGTGGGCTGAATGCCGTCCGCCACAATCTTTCTCCCCGAAAACTCAATTTCTGTTGCCAGGAAGACGCATTTCGACCTCTTCAGCCGCAGCCCTACGCGATCCAGTCGCTGGAGGACCTCCTCCAGGTTTTGTAGGTGCTCGGCGATGTCCCAACCCATGACCAATATGTCGCCCTGAAAGCCCACCGTGTGTGGTACCGACTTGAGTAGGTTCTCCATGTTTCTCTGGAAGATCGCTGCAGCCGACCGAATTCCAAACGGGCCGCTGTTGTAGATGAATAGTCCCTTGTGCGTGTTGATGCAGGTGAGGCTCTTCGAAGACTCCTCCAGCTCCTGCGTCATGTAGGCCGAAGTCAGGTCGAGCTTGGTGAACGTCTTTCCTCCTGCCAGCGTCGCAAATAGGTCGTCTGCCTTAGGTAGCGGGTATTGGTCCTGTAGCGAGAAACGATTAATAGTTACTTTATAATCGCCGCAAATTCTGACCGTGCCATCACTGGAACAATCGGGCTGGCCCACTCACTGAATTCCACTGGGGAGATGATGCCCTCGCGTTGCAGCCTGTCCAGCTCAATTTCCACTCTCCGCCTCATCATGTGAGGTACCGCTCGCACCTTGTGGTGAATGGGTCATGCCTCTGGGACCAAGTGGATCCGTACCTTCGCCCTGGAAAAGTTTCCAATGCCTGGCTCAAAAAGGGAAGGAAATTTGTTAAGAACCTGGGTATATGAGGCCTCATCGACATGTGATAGCTCTCGGATGTCATCCCAGTTCCAGCGGATTTTGCCCAGCCTGCTCCTTCCAAGCAGTGTGGGGCCATCGCCCAGGACAATCCAGAGTGGCAGTTCATGCACCATGCCCTCGTAGGTGACCTTGATCATGGCGCTGCCCAGGACAGTGATAAGCTCTTTGATGTGCGTTCTCAATTTCGTGTGGATTGGGCTCAGGGCTGGTCTGAGTGCCTTGTTGTACCACAGTCTCTCAAACATCTTTTTTACTCATGATGGATTAGCTAGAGCCTGTGTCCAGTTCCATGACTACGGGTAAGCCATTTAAATTTACGTTTAGCATTATAGGTGGACATTTTGTCGAAAATGTGTGCACCCAGTGTACTTCAGCATCTGCCTCCTCTCTGAGGCTCGAAATTGCTTTGATCCACCATGGACCGATCTTCCTCTGCCACGTGGTGGTTAGCAGGTTTTGCAGAGCTTGCAGCTCATCTGCAAGCTCGTTGGAGGTGCCCCATTGTTCCACAGCTCTTGCAAACATACCCTTTGAAGCGGCATGAATAGGCTGAATGGAAGCCTCCACAACGCCAACAAGGTGTGAATTGCCTTGCATTCATCCTTTGTTGGAGACTCTGAGTCATCTGGGTCACCTGAGGCCTGCTGGCAGTTGCAGACTCGTGGGCTCTGCCCTGTACATTTCTGCTCGCTAACACAGTTCCAGTTAATTTATGAACATTGCTAGTACTTGTGTGCTGAGAGATTTGTTTGGTGTTATCATTGGTGGACATAAATGCCTGTGCTATCGCAATGGCCTTACTGAGGGTCGGTGTCTCTACAGTCAAACGTTTTCGTAGGATGGTCTCGTGGCCAATGCCCAGTACAAAAAAGTCTCTGAGCATTTGCTCCAGGTAGCCATCAAACTCACATTATCCTGCAAGTCGCCTTAGCTCGGCGACATAGCTCACCACTTCCTGACCTTCAGATCGCTGGCACGAGTAGAACCGATACCTCGCCATCAGCATGCTCTCCCTCGGGTTAAGATGCTCCTGAACCAGTGTACACAGCTCCTCATACGACTTATCTGTGGGTTTCACCGGAGCCAGTAGATTCTTCATGAGGCTGTAGGTCGGTGCCCTGCAGACTGTGAGGAGGATCGCTCTCCTTTTTGCAGTGCTTCCTTCTCCGTCCAGCTCGTTGGCTACAAAGTACTGGTCTAGCCGTTCAACATAGGCTTCCCAGTCCTCACCCTCCAAGAACTTCTCCAGGATGCCCACAGTTTGCTGCATCTTAGCGTTGGATTCATAGTCTCGTCGGCAGTTATTGTGTTCCGAACACAGATGAGACTGCACACAGGGAGGTTAAAGTAACAGTGACCTCAGTCTTTAATAAGACACTCCAGAGTGAGGTACAGGCCTTAGGGGCCGGCTTATATACAGTGCTCCCAAGGGATGCTGGGATCCGTTGGGACTTCAGGGGATGAGCCCCCTGGTGGCGGAACATGGGAGTGCATGCTTTACAGATACACAACAGAGTCTCCATCATCGTCGTGGTCTGCTGCATGCTGCACAACCTGGCCATCATGAGGGGTCAGCCGCTGGAGGTCGAGCCGGCAGTACCACCGGAGGAGGAGGAGGAGGAGGAGGAGGAGAATCCCCGTCGCCCCAGAGCTAGGAGACATCGACCCATCACCACCCTGGAAGGGCCGGGTGCAGACTGGCCAGCACCCTCCTGGGAGGGTGCGTCCTCACATATATGGAGGTGCCTGACAATCTCCCTCCATGCATTATGTACTGGAGGTCTGCCAGGTCGCTCCACGTCAGGAAACAATATTCTTCTTCTGTCCTCCACATCGTCCATCAGTGTCTGTGTCTCCAGCTCCAGCTCCAGCTCCAGCTCCAGCTCCAGCTCCAGCTCCAGCTCCAGCTCCAGCTCCAGCTCCAGCTCCACCTCTTACACCTGCCATCCTTCCAAACTCCTTCCCCCCTCAGGGCCTTGCTGTCGATTCTGCCCTTTAAAAAGGCCATGGAGCAGCTGGCTCATTAGAAACCCTTACCTGCATGCTGAATTTCTCAGTGGTGATAACGCTCAAATTAAGACAGCCACACCACTGAAAAATCCACTTTGGAAGGATTGATTGGTGCTGGAACCCATTTGTTCACTTTTGCAGCTGAATACAGGGTGGCCCAGCCACTCAAAAGTTTTTGCGCTAATGGCAGGGGGAGCCCCAGTTTTCCAGCGATACTGAATTTCGGGCCCAATGTCTCTGTCTAGCTGGCTAATTATTTTTTCCTCCATCCCTGTTGAGTTTCTGTCACACATGTGAGTTCGACTTAGTTGTTAACATCTTGGGTCTGGTATTGCGGAGGGCTGAATAGGGACTGATAGGGTTCTAGCGCTGCATCAGCAGATTGATGTTTCAATGCAGTACTGAGGGAGTGCTGCTTTGTCCCTCGGATGGACTAACTCAGATCCTGTCTGCATTTTCAGGCGGATGTTAAAGATCTATTTCCTGAGAGCAAGGTGTCCTGGCCAGCATTCCATCATCTACCAGACTGACCAAAACAGACAATTTGTCTCAATGCTGTTAGTGAGATTTTACTGTGTGTAAAATGGCTGCCGTGTTTGCGTGTATAACAGTCGCTGTAGTTCCAAGTAATTTATTGTATGTGAAATGCTTCAAGATGTTTGAGAGAGACCTGAAAGGAGTTCTATAATGGCAAGTCTTTTGTTTTTATTCTTCATTTATCAGAACCTGGGATTGAAGTTTTTAAAATATTTTAAAAGCAAATATCTCCTAATTGATTTGAACACAGACTGATTACTCATAAAAAATACGAGCAAGCTCAGAATCCGAAGGTGCCACTTGGCTCATCAACAAGAGTCAATGCAGGGAGCCAACACCAGGGGAATTTGGGAACAGAACATTCAGCTCCTAGAGCCTATTCTACCATTCAATTAGATCATGGCTGATCTGTACCTTAACTCCATTTACACGCTCTTTACTCCATATCCCTTGATACCCTGAGCAAACTAGAATATATCGATCTCAGTCTCTTGACTCAGGGACACAAGTTTAAAAAGTAGGAATGAAAAAGGCAAAACTATTTTTCAACATAAAGAGCAATGATGGGCTTACAAACTAAATTACCAAGGATGGTTATTGAAGAGAAGAATATAAAAGGATTCAAGAAGCAGTAGTTCTGTCGTGAAAGGGAATTGAGGGATATGTTGAGAGGGTTGAGGTTGAGTTCAATGAAAAATGGACAGCCTCATTGGGCCAAATTGCCTTTTATGCATTTAGCCCATGCTTTTACAGAATGGATTCTCCATGATCTATCATGGATTTAACCCAATGCATTTAACTTACTGAAGAAACATTATGCAAACTTTTTCTGGTATCTCTCCCACCTCCACCCTCCCCTCACCGTAAATGATTGATCTAGCAAAAACCGTCAAAACACTAATTTAACCTTACCCCCTGTGTTATACATTGTTACTGGGTTGTCTTCCCTGGCACGTTCCTATAGTCCCAGGAACCCTTGTTGATGAGTGTGAATGGTCTGACAATGATGCTGGGCAAAGGAAAGACCTCAGTCGTACTTGCTGGCTTACACCACTGAAACACATCCTGCTGTGAATAGTGTCCCTGAGGGCTCTTGAGTACCAATCAAATGTGTACTTTTTAATAAATTGATCCATTACTGAATTGACGCTAGCCTCAGCAAACGTACAGAGGATGGGTACATTATGGTCCACACCTCTCTATTAAGCAGTGGCCGCAAAGACCAATTGTTTCACACACGGGCAGCCTGTTTGTCAGTCAGTCTGTCACAAGCAAAACATTCATCCGATTGCGACAAGAGAATAAGCTGGCCATGATCACACCAGGCAGTAGTAACATCCTCCACCTCTTTCCTAGTGTCCTATTGATCACAGGCTGGTGCCTTTACTGACAGACGACACAGTCTGCCATTGATGATTTCCTCCTTCAGACAGTCATTGAATGCTTTACCCTCCCCACAAATAATAGCTGCTGACATGAAGCACACATAACCACAAAATAATGAATCTCTGTAACACGCTTGTGCACTTCAATCCACAATTTCATACTTACGCTTTGTTCAAGTTATTTTTTTTCGGTCCATAATCTTGTCCAGTGCATTATGTGAAAACACTACTGCCATCACAGCAATCATTACAGAATTCATGCTGCCGGATGACAGAGTGAAGCCAGTCGTTGGAAAAGGACTCTTGAGCCAAAAGAAATGGATTTCCAGCATTAAAGGAACTTAAATCTGCTTACACGCAAGAAAACGGTCAGTGTAAAAAGCTTGTTTTAATAAGGGTAGGTTCAATATAAGTTCAAGCAGGTCAGTCACACTTCCACCAACACTGGCTCATTACAACTTTTGTGGGCTCAATTCAGCTGACCAGTTGTGGTAAACCCTGCCCAGTCAGATTTCAGTTCATAGACTGCATATTTGCTGTGTATTTCTGTTCTGTTGGCTCATTCTTTTGCTATAATGTACATTCAAGATCGAGACCAATAGATTTTGGGATACTAAGAGAACCAAGAGATATGAGGATAGTGCGGGAAGGTGGAACTGAGGTCGAAGATCAGCCATGATCTTAGAGAATGGCGCAGCAGGTTCAAAGGGTCAAATAGCCGACTCCTGCTCCTATTTCTTATGTTCTTACGCTGCCAGCTCAAGAGCTGACTATAGAAAATGGAAAAGACCACCCTAGTTATGGGAGGATCCAGGTTGTACATTCAAATCAAGTTTAGGCAAATGGAGCATTTCTGTTGTGGACATACTGGGTAGCTCCAAGAAACGAATACTCTCACACCATAGATGATGAGGAAAGCCAACACAGATACAGTACAGACAGAACAATATTGTTTCAGTTTTAGTCTTTTTCAGGTTTCATTTGGTTCTAGATTTTAGTTGGTACAATTTTACAAAGGACTGTTGGCATTATTTGGCAGTAAAGTTATCTGAACAGCCCACATCAAAGACCAAGGATCCCCAGCTCCACTTGGACATATTCCTGGAGGTATCGTCACATGACCTTCTGCCCCCAGCCGCCCGCTGCCAACTCCACCATTGGTCACCCAACACGCCACACTTGTGGTCTACAGCCTATCCACACCAATTGGAAAGTGAATAGACTCTTCATTATCTGATTGGATGACTCTTGACAGACAGTGAAACACTCTTGTTTCCCCCCATCACCGATATTTTTATAACGAATAAACAAAAGTGTTCAAAGAAAATGTTTAAAAACCCAATTTTTTTTTATTGCCCCTGTGATTTTTCTCCTGGGTTGCTTGCAGCAGTGTTTGGGAGATTAATCGTTATTCCTGCAGACTCCAGGGTAATCCTGTTACAGGGTGTGAGTTCAGGCTCAAACCGAAGTTCTGACTGGAACTTGTATAGGTGAGTTCGGTCACAGTGAGAGAGGCAGAGCCAGTGTTTACAGTATTAATGGTTCTGCCCACGGGGAGTCAATGTGATAATAGTATCAGATTGTAACAGCTGTTCACCCTTCAGTGCCACTATTTCAAAGCTAAGTTCCATTGTCTGCCACCCCGTTCTGTGTACTTTCACTTGCTAATTGGTTTATTATAGATCTGGTTTCCCAGTGCATTTGATCCTTCCCTAGACTCAGCCCAGTGTATCATAGTATCCAACAAGATGGACTTTCTATGGGTCTTGTAGGGTTGCCAGGATTACCCTGACACTATCTTGGTGGCAGTTGGTACGGAACTGGATTGCAGAGACGTGGAGATGGGGACGGGTGGGGTGGCTGGAGGAGTGAGGGGTTACAAAACTGCTTTTCCACCTCTGATATCCGCCATGGCTCAGTGGATAGCACTCTCCCTTCTGAGTCAGAAGTTGTGGGTTCAAGTTCCACTCCAGAAACATGAGCATAAAATCTAGGCTGACATTCCCAGTGCAGTGCTGAGGGAGAGCTGCACTGTTGGAGGTGCCGTCTTTCAGATGTGACATTAAACTGAGGCCCCATCTGCATGGATGTAAAATATCCCACGGCACTATTCAAAGAAGAGCAGGGAAGTTTTCCCTGTGTTCTAGCCAATATTTATGCGCAAATTAGCTGCCGCATTTCCTACATTACAACATTGAATAAACTTCAAAAAGTGTCAGCTGTGGCTCAGTGGGTAGCACACTTGTCTCTGAGTCAGAAGGTTGTGGGTTCAAGTCCCACTCCAGGGACTTGAGCACAAAAAAATCTCAGTTGACACTCCTGTACAGTGTTGAGGGTGCACTACACTGTCAGAGATGCCGTCTTTCAGATGAAATATTAAACCGAGGCCCTGTCTACTCTCTCAGGTGGATGTAAAAAATCCCATGGCAGTATTTCGAAGAAGAGCAAGGGAGTTATCCCCAGTGTCCTAGCGAGTATTTATCCTTCAATCAACATAACAAAAAAACAGATTATCTGGTCAATATCACATTGTGTGTGGGAGCTTGCTGCATTTCCCACATTACAACAGTGACTACACTTCAAAAGTACTTAATTGGCTGTAAAGCGCTTTGAGACATCCGGTGGCCTTGAAAGGTGATATATAAATCCAAGTCTTTTTGGATGTAAAGCGCTTTGAGATGTCCTCAGATCACGAAAGGCGCTATAGAAATGCAAGTCATTTACTTGGCCCACAAACCGATGAAATGAGAGTCCACCCCACCCCGCTATCTCATAGTTTTAAAGTTTCAAAGTGAGCTTAGCTAGTCTGAATAATATTTTCAGTGGGCAATAGTCGACAGCACATAAGTGTCCATAATTTGGCACTCACTGAGCAATTTACTCAAAGGCCAGCAGCATGGCTGGTGCGGGGAATGCAAATGTAAATGTAAATGCAGTGTGCTCTTCTACGGTTGGGGTTCAGGCACATACATGTAACTATAAGTTCTAATAGTCTCCAGCACATGTTAAATGGCGCAATGTAATTCTGTAAATAGTGGTGCAATACGGTATTGACTGACTGCTGATTTATGATTACAGTACAGGGGACCAGTCTCCTTATTTTCTAAATCTCGGCGTCTCCCTTCCTCATCTTCTCATATTGATTTCTCTCCTTCTTGTTAGGTGCTTTCATTCCACGCACCAAGTGCCATTCTCTCCAGCTTCTCGCAATGAAGCTCTGGAAATAGTCATCAGGCAGTGGGGAAAAGCTGCCTGGAGCAACGCGCCTACTGACTTCTCCCCCTTGATCCTCTCTGGGTAGGGAAGTAATGTTCCTCAATACTTTGTACCTTCGGCAGGAGGCATGACTAACACCAACAGCTGGCCAAATGAGCAGTCTTGGATGTGAGCCCATGACCGACCAGTTCATGGGATTCTTCTCTGGATACATGACCATGAAGCCCTGGTTTTGAGATTAAATGGAGTTGAGAATGCGTTTCCTGGTCATTTTTCTTTTGGTGTGTAACACCTCCCTTAGTGTCCCACTCCAAACTCCGGGCCCAACGGATGAATTTTACGGAGGCAGACACAAACCATTTGCTGGCGCAAGATTTACGGCTCCGCCCCAGAACACCGCCCCAACTGAGGCGCGAGCGGATTTCCACCCCATAGTCTATTACTTTTTAATAAATAATCAGGACTACTTTAGAAAAAGAATCATCCTTACATTACGACCTCATTTTGCACTCCACACCTCAACGATCTCTTAGCATCATCCAAGGATTCACCTGAACCGTATAGTTTACCAGCCATCACAACTACCTTCTGAGTCACATGCGCCCTTGATAAATAACTACAACTACCAGCCTCGCGGCTGACACATTTCCATACAAACGTGTTAGCCACTTGTACGCTAATGTTTTAACCGCTTTATTTCAAGGCATGATAATGCTGTTAGCAGTTTTATGTTGGGCTTCAGTCTCAATTTTTGTTTCGCTTCTGAGTCAGAAGGTTGTGGGTTCAAGTCCCACTTCAGGAACTTGGGCACAAAAATCTAGGCTGACACACCCAGTGCTGAGGGAGCGCTGCACTGTCAGAGTTGTCATCTTTCGGATAAGACGTTAAACCGGTGGACGTAAAAGATCCCATGGTACAATTTCAAAGAAAAGCAGGGGAGTTATCCCCAGTATCCTGGCCAATATTTATTCCTCAATCAACGTAACAAAAACAGATTATCTGGTCATTATCACATTGCTGTTTGTGGGAGTTAGCTGTGCGCAAGTTGGCTGCCGTGTTTCCCATATTACAACAGTTACTACACTCCAAAAGTACTTCATTGGCTGTAAAGTGCTTTGAGACAGCTGATGGTCGTGAAAGATGCTATATAAATGCAAGTCTTTCTTTCTTTTATTCCTTGCCCCCTTCCCTCACATAATTCTGCTTGTGCTTTATTTGCCTTTAACTAATTTCCAAGTACATTTTACAACAGGAATCAGAATAACTGTACAATGGAACAAGCTGATGCAACTTTCTACCAGTCTTCCACATGTCTACTTTTTGCTCAAAATTAATGTACTGAGGAAAATAGGAGCCTAAACTGCAAGAAGAAGATAACTTATTAATAAGACAGAGAGCAGCTTTCAAAATAAGGTCACAGCACGAATAATCTTTCTTAATGACAGGAATGTTAGATATGACTTGGACTTTCCATTAAATGTTCTGATTAATCTTCATGTCCTTCAGTTGGTTGTTGAATCCAACTGGAATTATCTTCATTGCCTTGTTTTCCCTCAGGCTGGGAGATTAATTTTCTGTCAGCAGACTTCCCGCCTTCCCGAACACACGACTAAAACCTCTGCTGCTCCTTTTCACAAACCAGCAGAGAGGCCTATTGGCATTTTGTGTTCTCCGTTTGTCACCTGCTTTTGAAATGATTCCCCCAGTTCCAAAAAGGAAGAGGGGGTTTTATCTCACCCGCCCTTTAGTACATACAAGAATCAGGTTTGACCTTAGTATTCTTTTTGTTTTTCTGTCCAATGATGTTGATATTTTTTATAATAGAGGCGACTGATCTAGGTGGGAGGAATTCCTGAGTGAGGAAGCTGAATTAACACGCTGCACACCAGTACATCGACTTAAAATGTGCAGCTCAGAAACAGGCCATTCGGCCCAAGTGGTTCATGCTGGTATTTATGCTCCACACGAGCTTCCTCCCAGTGCTCCTCAGCTAGGCCGATTAGCATAACCTTCTATTCATTTCACTCTCATGTGTTCATCTAGCTTCTCCTTTAAATGAATCTAACAGAAATACTTGGATTTATATTGCTCCTTTCACTACCACCGGACGTCTCAAAGCACTTTACAGCCATTCTATACCTCAACTACTCCATATGGTAATGAGTTTCACAATCTAACCTCTCTCTGGGTAAAAACGTTTCTCCTTGCATTCCCTATTATATTAGTGATGATTTTATATTTATGGCCCCTAATTTTGGTCTCCCCCACAAGTGGAAACATCTTCTCTACGACTACCTGATTAAACCCTTTCATAGAAAGTTCCAATAGCCATTTATAATGTGGGACTTGTATAGCTGACTACAGTGTGAGGTGTGCAAAAATAGATTTGTTTATCAGTGACTATCTTACATATAAAGGGCCCCTAGTTCTGGTCTCACCCACAGGTGGAGACATCTGTTCTACGTCAAACCTATTACACCCTTTTATAATCTTAAATCAGGTCACCTCTCAGCCTTCTCGTTTCTAGAGAAAAGAGCACCAGTCTGTTCAATCTTTCCTGATGGCTATATTTGTAAGGAGGCCACCTGTGAGCCTTCACCTGTGTGGTCCTTGGCAAATATACTGTCCCATAAGGCTCTGGGTCTCCAGTCACAGCCCTATCCAGTTGCGGGATATTGATTGAACTAAATTCAGTGCTATTCCCTCCCCATTTTTTTCTCTCCAGCAAAAGGAATGTAAGGGAATTCAGTTAGGATGCTGGATTATAAAAACGTAAGAACATAAGAAATAGGAGCAGAAGCAGGCCATTTGGACCCTAGAGCCTGCTCCACCATTCAATGAGATCATGGCTGATCTTCTACCTCAACTCCACTTTCCTGCACTATCTCCATATCCCTTGATTCCCTGAATATACAAAAATCTATCAATCTCTGTCTTGAATATACTCAATGACTGAGCTTCCACAGCCCTCTGGGGTAAATAATTCCAAAGATTCACAACCTGCTGAGTGAAAAGATTTATCCTCAATAATGCCAACCCCTTATTCTGAGACTGTGACCCCTGGTTATAGACTCCCCAGCCAGGGAAAACATCCTCCCTGCATCTACCCTGTCTAGCCCTGTAAGAATTTTGTATGTTTCAATGAGATTACCTCTCATTCTTCTAAACTCTAGAGAATATAGGCCTAGTCTACTCAAGCTCTCCTCATCGGACAATCCCCCCATCCCAGGAATCACTCTGGTGAACCTTTGTTGCACTCCCTCTATGGTAAGTATATCCTTCCTTAGGTAAGGAGACCAAAACTGTACACAATACTCCAGGTGTACTCTCAGCAGGGCCCTGTATAATTGCAGCAGATGTCTTTACTCTTATACTCAAATCCTCTTATAATAAAGATACTATTTGCTCTCTTAATTGCTTGTTGTACCTGCATGTTAACTTTCAGTGATGTGTGTACAAGGACTCCCAGGTCCCTCTAAACACCAACATTTCCCAATCTCTCACCATTTAAAAAATACTTCACATTTCTCCACATTATATTCCACTTGCCATGTTCTTGCCCACTCACTGAGCCTGTCTATATCCCCTTGAAACCTCTTTGCATCCTCCTCACAACTTACATTCCCACCTAGCTTTGTATCATCAGCAAACTTAGATCTATTACATTTGGTCCCCTCAGCCAAATCATTAATATAAATAGTGAGTAGCTGAGGCCCAAGCATCGATCCTTGTGGTACCCCACTAGTTACAACCTGCCAACCTGAAAATGACCCGTTTATTCCTACTCTCTGTTTTCTGTCCGTTAACCAATCCTCAATTCATGCTAGTATATTACTCCCAAACCCATAAGCAGTAATTTTGTTTAATAACCTCTTGTGTGGCACCTTATTGAATGCCTTCTGAAAATCCAAATAAACCACATCCACTGATTTCCTCTGATCTATTCTGCTAATTACAACATCAAAAACTCTAATAGATTTGTCAAACATGATTTCCCTTTCATAAATCCATGTTGATTCTGCCCAATCTTATTAATTTCTAAGTGTCCTGTTACAACATCCTTAATAATATATTCTAGCATTTGCCCTACGATTGATGTCAGGCTAACTGGTCTGTAGTTTTCCGTTTTCTCTCTCCCTCCTTTCTTAAATAGTGGGGTTTTATTTGCTATCTTCCAATCTGCCGGAACCGTTCTAGAATCTATTACATTTTGGAAGATAACAACAATGCAGCCATTGTTTCTGTAGCCAGCTGTTTCAAAACCCTAGGATGCAGGCCATCAAGTCCAAGGGATTTATTGGCTTTCAGTCCCATTAATTTCTCCAGTTCATGGCACCGTGGCTGGCTCTGTTGCACAGGAGGGCAGGAAAAAGAGTGGGAGAGCGATAGTGATAGGGGATTCAATTGTAAGGGGAATAGATAGGCGTTTCTGCGGCCGCAACCGAGACTCCAGGATGGTATGTTGCCTCCCTGGTGCAAGGGTCAAGGATGTCTCGGAGCGGGTGCAGGACATTCTAAAAAGGGAGGGAGAACAGCCAGTTGTCGTGGTGCACATTGCTACCAACGACATAGGTAAAAAAAGGGATGAGATCCTACGAAACGAATTTAAGGAGCTAGGAGCTAAATTAAAAAGTAGGACCTCAAAAGTAGTAATCTCGGGATTGCTACCAGTGCCATGTGCTAGTCAGAGTAGGAATCGCAGGATAGCGCAGATGAATACGTGGCTTGAGCAGTGGTGCAGCAGGGAGGGATTCAAATTCCTGGGGCATTGGAACCGGTTCTGGGGGAGGTGGGACCAGTACAAACCGGACGGTCTGCACCTAGGCAGGACCGGAACCAATGTCCTAGGGGGAGTGTTTGCTAGTGCTGTTGGGGAGGAGTTAAACTAATATGGCAGGGGGATGGGAACCAATGCAGGGAGACAGAGGGAAACAAAAAGGAGACAAAAGCAAAAGACAGAAAGGAGATGAGGAAAAGTGGAGGGCAGAGATACCCAAGACAAAGAACAAAAAGGGCCACTGTACAGCAAAATTCTAAAAGGACAAAGGGTATTAAAAAAACAAGCCTGAAGGCTTTGTGTCTTAATGCAAGGAGTATCTGTAATAAGGTGGATGAATTAACTGTGCAAATAGATGTTAACAAATATGATGTGATTGGGATTACGGAGACGTGGCTCCAGGATGATCAGGGCTGGGAACTCAACATCCAGAGGTATTCAACATTCAGGAAGGATAGAATAAAAGGAAAAGGAGGTGGGGTAGCATTGCTGGTTAAAGAGGAGATTAATGCAATAGTTAGGAAGGACATTAGCTTGGATGATGTGGAATCTATATGGGTAGAGCTGCAGAACACCAAAGGGCAAAAAACATTAGTGGGAGTTGTGTACAGACCTCCAAACAGTAGTAGTGATGTTGGGGAGGGCATCAAACAGGAAATTAGGGGTGCATGCAATAAGGGTGCAGCAGTTATAATGGGTGACTTTAATATGCACATAGATTGGGCTAGCCAAACTGGAAACAATACGGTGGAGGAGGATTTCCTGGAGTGCATAAGGGATGGTTTTCTCGACCAATATGTCGAGGAACCAACTAGGGGGGAGGCCATCTTAGACTGGGTGTTGTGTAATGAGAGAGGATTAATTACTAATCTCGTTGTGCGAGGCCTCTTGGGGAAGAGTGACCATAATATGGTGGAATTCTGCATTAGGATGGAGAATGAAACAGTTAATTCAGAGACCATGGTCCAGAACTTAAAGAAGGGTAACTTTGAAGGTATGAAGCGTGAATTGGCTAGGATTGATTGGCGAATGATACTTAAGGGGTTGACTGTGGATGGGCAATGGCAGGCATTTAGAGACCGCATGGATAAACTACAACAATTGTACATTCCTGTCTGGCGTAAAAATAAAAAAGGGAAGGTGGCTCAACCGTGGCTATCAAGGGAAATCAGGGATAGTATTAAAGCCAAGGAAGTGGCATACAAATTGGCCAGAAATAGCAGCGAACCCGGAGACTGGGAGAAATTTAGAACTCAGCAGAGGAGGACAAAGGGTTTGATTAGGGCAGGGAAAATGGAGTACAAGAAGAAGCTTGCAGGGAACATTAAGACGGATTGCAAAAGTTTCTATAGATCTGCAAAGAGAAAAAGGTTAGTAAAGACAAACGTAGGTCCCCTGCAGTCAGAATCAGGGGAAGTCATAACGGGGAACAAAGAAATGGCAGACCAATTGAACAAGTACTTTGGTTCGGTATTCACTAAGGAGGACACAAACAACCTTCCGGATATAAAAGGGGTCAGAGGGTCTAGTAAGGAGGAGGAACTGAGGGAAATCCTTATTAGTCGGGAAATTGTGTTGGGGAAATTGATGGGATTGAAGGCCGATAAATCCCCAGGGCCTGATGGACTGCATCCCAGAGTACTTAAGGAGGTGGCCTTGGAAATAGCGGATGCATTGACAGTCATTTTCCAACATTCCATTGACTCTGGATCAGTTCCTATCAAGTGGAGGGTAGCCAATGTAACCCCACTTTTTAAAAAAGGAGGGAGAGAGAAAACAGGGAATTATAGACCGGTCAGCCTGACATCGGTAGTGGGTAAGATGATGGAATCAATTATTAAGGATGTCATAGCAGCGCATTTGGAAAGAGGTGACATGATAGGTCCAAGTCAGCATGGATTTGTGAAAGGGAAATCATGCTTGACAAATCTTCTAGAATTTTTTGAGGATGTTTCCAGTAGAGTGGACAAGGGAGAACTAGTTGATGTGGTATATTTGGACTTTCAGAAGGCTTTCGACAAGGTCCCACACAAGAGATTAATGTGCAAAGTTAAAGCACATGGGATTGGGGGTAGTGTGCTAACATGGATTGAGAACTGGTTGTCAGACAGGAAGCAAAGAGTAGGAGTAAATGGGTACTTTTCAGAATGGCAGGTGGTGACTAGTGGGGTACCGCAAGGTTCTGTGCTGGGGCCCCAGCTGTTTACACTGTACATTAATGATTTAGACGAGGGGATTAAATGTAGTATCTCCAAATTTGCGGATGACACTAAGTTAGGTGGCAGTGTGAGCTGCGAGGAGGATGCTATGAGGCTGCAGAGCGACTTGGATAGGTTAGATGAGTGGGCAAATGCATGGCAGATGAAGTATAATGTGGATAAATGTGAGGTTATCCACTTTGGTGGTAAAAACAGAGAGACAGACTATTATCTGAATGGTGACAGATTAGGAAAAGGGGAGGTGCAACGAGACCTGGGTGTCATGGTACATCAGTCATTGAAGGTTGGCATGCAGGTACAGCAGGCGGTTAAGAAAGCAAATGGCATGTTGGCCTTCATAGCGAGGGGATTTGAGTACAGGGGCAGGGAGGTGTTGCTACAGTTGTACAGGGCCTTGGTGAGGCCACACCTGGAGTATTGTGTACAGTTTTGGTCTCCTAACCTGAGGAAGGACATTCTTGCTATTGAGGGAGTGCAGCGAAGGTTCACCAGACTGATTCCCGGGATGGCGGGACTGACCTATCAAAAAAGACTGGATCAACTGGGCTTGTATTCACTGGAGTTCAGAAGAATGAGAGGGGACCTCATAGAAACGTTTAAAATTCTGATGGGTTTCGACAGGTTAGATGCAGGAAGAATGTTCCCAATGTTGGGGAAGTCCAGAACCAGGGGTCACAGTCTAAGGATAAGGGGTAAGCCATTTAGGACCGAGATGAGGAGAAACTTCTTCACCCAGAGAGTGGTGAACCTGTGGAATTCTCTACCACAGAAAGTTGTTGAGGCCAATTCACTAAATATATTCAAAAAGGAGTTAGATGTAGTCCTTAATACTAGGGGGATCAAGGGGTATGGCGAGAAAGCAGGAATGGGGTACTGAAGTTGCATGTTCAGCCATGAACTCATTGAATGGTGGTGCAGGCTAGAAGGGCCGAATGGCCTACTCCTGCACCTATTTTCTATGTTTCTATGTTTCTATGTTACCATTTTTTATTAATACTAATTTCTTTCAGTTCCTCATTCTCGCCAGACCCTTGGTTCTCCACTATTTCCAGTAAGTTTTTTGCGTTTTCTTCCGTGAAGACAGACATAAAATATTTGTTTAATTTCTCTGCCATCTCCTTATATCCCTTTATAATTTCTTCTGTCTCAGCCTGTTAGGGACCCACATTTACTTTCGCTAATCGTTTCCTTTTTATATACCTCTAGAAGCTTTTACAATCTGTTTTTATGTCTCTTGCTAGTTTACTCTCATTCTATTTTCCCTTTATCAATTTCTTGGTCCGCCTTTGCTGAATTCTAAAATCCTTCCAATCCTCAGGCTTACTGCTTTTTTTTTAAAAAACATTATACGCCTCTTCCTTTGATCTAATACTATCTTTAACTTCTCTTGCTAGCCACGGTTGGATCACTTTTCCTGTGGAGTTTTTGTGCCTTAAAGGAATGTTGTAAATTATGTATTAATTCTTCAAATGCTATCCATTGCTTTTCTACCGTCATACCTTTTAGTGCAGTTTCCCAATCTACCTTGGCCAACTCGCCCCTCATATCTATGTGGTTTATTTTCTTTAGACTTAAGACCCTAGTTTCGGATTCAACTGAATCATTTTAGAAACATAGAAACATAGAAAATAGGTGCAGGAGTAGGCCATTTGGCCCTTCGAGCCTGCACCGCCATTCAATGAGGTCATGGCTGATCATGCAACTTCAGTACCCCATTCTCAAACTCTCAAACTTGCATTTTCAAACTCAGTATAAAATTCTATCATATTATGGTCACTCTTGCCTAAAGGCCCCTTTACTACAAGGTTATTAATTAACCATTTCTCATTACACAATACTAGATCTAAAATAAATAGCCTGTTCCCTAGTTGGTTCCTCAACATACTGATCTAGAAAACTATCTTGTATACATTCCATGAATTCATCCTCTACACTGTTACTGCAAATTTTGTTTGCCCAGTCATTATGTAGATTAAAATCCTCCATGATTACTGATGATGATGATGATGATTACCCGTGTTATAATCGCCTCTAATTTCCTGATTAATACTGTGCCCTACATTACCATTACTGTTTGGGGGCCTATAAACAACTCCCACCCACCCAAACTGATTCTACTTCCTGATTTTTGGAGCTAAGATCCTTTCTCTCTACTGTCTTTATCGCATCTATTATTATCAGGGTTATCCCTCCTCCTTTTCTATTTTGCCTATCTCTTCTAAAATTTAAGTATCCTGGAATATTTAGTTCCCAACCGTGGCCACTTTGCAACCACGTGTCCGTAATGGCTATTAGATCAAACCTATTCATTTCTATCTGCGCTACTAGTTCATCTATTTTGTTGCAAATGCTTCGCGCATTCAGCTATAACGTCTTTAGCTTTGACTTATTTCTATTCTTCCCTGATGTCATCTTAGTCACTGATGCCTTATTACCTTTGTTACTTTCTCTGTCCCTTCCTGATCCACTCTCCTTATTTTTACCCAAAACTCTACTCTGCTCTAGAGCCTTAACATTTCTCTTGCTGCTTTTAAATTTACTCTTTCCTGAAACCTCCTACCCTCCCTTCATTAATTAAATGCCCTGTCTACTGCCCTAATTATTAGGTTCACCAGGACATGGGTCCCAGCCCAGTTTAAGTGGAGCCCGTCCCAACGGAACAGCTCCCTCTTTCCCCGATACTGGTGCCAGTTACCCATGAACTGAGACCTCTTCATCCCACACCACTCTTTGAGCCACGCATTTAAACCTCTAATCTGTTTGTCCCTATGCCAGAGATTATTACCTTTGAAGATCTGCTTTTTAATTTGGCTCCTAGCTCCTCAAACTCCCTCAGTAGAACATCATTCCTGGTTCTACCTATGTCATTGGTGGACCACAACAACCGGATCCTCCCCCTCCCACTCCAAGTTCTTCTCCAGCTACAAGGAGCTATCCTTAACCCAGGGGTTAGGCAACACAACCTCCCTGTCATGGCTGCAGAGAACTGAATCTATCCCCCTGACTATACTGACGCTTACCACCACGACATCCCTTTTTACTCCACCCCCTCTTGAAAGGTCTCCTGTACCACGGTGCCATGGTCAGTTTGCATACTGTCCCTGCAGTCCTTTTCCTCATCCATACAGGCAGCAAGTGCTTCACACGTGTTGGACAAAGTCAAGGGCCGAGGCTCCTCCATCACTACATCCTGGGTCCCCATACCTGCCTCAATCGCAGTCACACCCTCTTGTCTCTGACCACTGACGAGCTCTAAAGTACTACTTAATCTAAGGGGTGTGACTGTCTCCTAGAACGAAGTGTCCAGGTAATTCTCCCCCTCCTTGATGTCCTGCAATGTCTTGTAAGGGGAGCTTGGGGTGTGGGTTCAAATCCACGCTCCACTGAGGTTCTGTATGTGTGATTTATGAGGATGGGTGAGTAACGAGGCACCAGACACAGTGGGTAAGAGTGCAAAATGACTAATGATGTTTATTTAGAATAGTAAACACAAAGATAGAGGGCATATGAAGAGGTCGTAAATAGCAGTAATGGCACAATCTCACACAACAACACGAAAAATTCTCGCAACAGGGAAGGGGAAGATAAGAGGTTGAAACATTCCATCCACACACAACCCCACCTCCCACTTCAACCCTTCTTACCAATTCCTAACCTAAATTGAGTCTGTGAGGGGGTTTGAGCTATACTCACAATCCTACCAACTCCGGGGTTCTGGGGGCATTTGTTCAGCTCGGGGTCCCTCTGGGGTGGGTTTTACGTTGTTGGTCGGTTCGGTTTTCCTCCTCGATGTTGCGTCGGTTTTTTCTATTTGCCTCTCGGTTGGCTCCTAAGCAAAAAGCTGCTGGAGTTAAGCACACCTTCCCCAGAGCGAGGGCCCTGTGAAAATCTGACTCAACTCCCCTTTAACTCAACTCAACAACGAAAAACTGACTCCCACCTTCTTAACTCAACTCTACAACTCCCAACCCCTCCCACCTCCTTGTGTGTTTTTGCAGCTTTTCTTATATTCTGTTCATCTTCGCGCCAAAACTGCATGCCATTGTCTTGGGTCTTCCTTGAAAAAAATGGGGTGTGAATGGTAGTTCGATGTGTATCGATCTGTCTGGAATGGGAGATTAGCCACACCTCCTGTATCCTGTCGCTCGCTGATGGGGTGAATTGTTCACTATCTCGACAGAGGTGCCACTCTGTCTGGGCTGGCCAAAATGATTGCATCAGACCTGTGGGCCTTTGTTTAATTATTCAAACTGATATCCTTTGAGTTGCCTTGTGTATTACTGGGGAGATTTTGCCTGGACATGTTGCCTCTCCTGTGAGGGCTTTACACGAAAAGCTGGAGAAATGTCCTTTTAAAATATAAAGTTGCCTTGTATCCATTTTCCTGGAAGAACCGAATGTACACTCTTCCCCCTTACGGTAGCTGGCTCATCCCCCGTCCAGTTCCGTGCCCCTGCAACACTGTCTGTTACTGTACAGGGTGGCCAGAGTCCCATCATCCTCCGCGGTTTACAGGCTGTTGGCTGCAGTTGGTCATTTTAAACATGGCATCTTCCCATTCTCCCTGCCACATGTCTCCGTGGTTGGTTTTGCAGAACCTTACAGTATGCACCTTGTACTCCAGCTCAACAACTCTGAGCTGAAGTTCCTCGAACTGCAGACACTTACTGCAGATGTGGTTGCTTGGGATCGTGATGCTCTCCACAAACTCCCACATGCTGCAGTTACGGCACACCACCTGTCCTGTCATGTCTATCTAACCTTCTTTATTTATTTGATTAGTTCATTCTCTGTTGCTATGCCACTGCTGTTCCAATAGCGCATTGTCTTTAATAATATCTTAAATGCTCTCTCTTTAAATCCACCATAGCTGTGGGCCAAGAGCAGAGAAACTCCCCACACGAACCAGCCCTAAACCAATAGCCTCACTCAACAATGGTTGTTGTGGAGAGATTGTGAAGAAGCTATCACATTGGTGCAGTAGGGAGCTTTCGTCAGGAAATTGGAACTGAATAGATGCCGCTTTACTTTTTTTTTACCTATAGCATAATTCACCTTGAAATGCTCAACATGAAAAAAACAGAAAAATGTTCCATCCTCCAGGGCTGATATTTGCGCAATATTCGTGTGGAACAATGATTCAAGTCATACTGCTTGTGTCATGGTTCCTTTCATTTTCACCCATCTATGATGCTATCTGGGTTATCTTGCTTTGAAGGCTTCCCACATTTGGAGAAGGCAGCTTGATAAATAATTTTAAAAACGTAGGCAAGCAGATTTAAATAACTATAAGCTAATTTTTTTTTAAAAAGCACAGATCTGAGCAAATGCCACAGGATGTCTGTAAGCGAATCAAACGGCTTAGCCCCTCACAGTTACAACGACAAATCAGCTGCAATCTATAACATGTACAGTATCAGGTTCGGCTGGAATAGGATTTTGGGGAGCGAAGCTGATTTTAACCACTTGTGCACCAGGACTAATTACTGAAGTTCTCCTTTGAGTAGGAAAGGTTAAGGGGAGATTTGATAGAGGTGTTGAAAATCATGAAGGGGGTTTGATAAGAGTTAATAAAGAAAAACTGTTTCCGGTGGCAGAAGGGTCAGTAACCAGAGGACACAGATTTAAGGCAATTGGCAAAAGAACCAGAGGTGAGATGAGGAAAATTTTTTTTTTTTTTACGCAGCGAGTTGTTGTGATCTGGAATGCACTACCTGCAAGTGTGGTGGCAGCAGATTCAATAGTAACTTTCAATAGGGAATTGGATAAATGCTTGAAGAGTAATATTTTGCAGGGCATGGGGAAAGTGCAGGGGAGTGGGATTAATTGGATAGCTCAGCCAAAGAGCCATCACAGGCACGATGGACTGAATGGCCTCCTTCTGTGCTGTATCATTGTATGAATACCAAAACAAATCTTAAGATAATGCTGAGATAAGAGTTCAATAGATTTGTGAGACACAACCACTCATCCATGGCGGTCCCTCGTGTCGAGGATGACTTGCTTCCACGCCAAAAAGGGATGAATTCACAGGTGTTTCGATGAAGGACCTAACATTCCAGGTCTGGAACTGCATGTTGAAGGATGGAAGATGCTTGTGCCTGGATTTTTTAACGTGTTGTGGCGGTTGCATACCAGCCACCACACGGGCTTGACAGAGCTAGGTCTTGGTCCAATGGCAAGGATTAATCAAGATGACTGGAGACCTGCTCTGCTGCACGGACCTAGTGCGCACACATGTTGCAGTGTGGGCTGACCCGTGCTGCCTCTGGGCCCTCGCCTCAGCTGGGCCCCGAACTCACACCTCTCCTGGGCCCCAATCACGTTGCTCCAAGATCTCTCGTCGCTCCTGCGCCCCGACATCACCGCTCCTGCTGTACCTGCCCACGCTCCAATCAGCGACCTGGGTTATGGTGACGTCCAAACCAATCACTCTCTTCACATTCGTCACCCTCATGCACCAGCATGCACTTTGAACCCAACCTGCTGATGGTCCTTGCAGGTCGGGACCACCGCGCCATAAGGCCATAAAGACCCTCTTTATTAGGCCATATTTCTCTATGTGCTTCATTATCCCCTCCTTCAGGGCCTCTAATGCTTTACCTATTATAGATGTCAGGGTCTGTAGTCCCTGTTGTTCTCAAGTTATTTTCATGCCCCTTTTTTATAAAATGGCACCCTGTTCACCTTTCTTCAATTCTCGGTATATATGCAAGCACTTTAGTAATGACTCCACGAGGTAGGGTATTATACTTGAACTGTTGTGACCTTAGTCCATTTATTGTAACTCCCAGAGTAAGGACACAATGAGGTGAGCTCTCTTTTATACTTGGTTATCTGCAGTATGCAGGTGACCCTTAGGTCTCCACCAGTAGCATGCTCTGGTGGTACAGGTATGGTGTATACAGTGTGAAGATACATTCAGTGGTCTAGTGTTACAGTGCATACATTATACATACACAACAACACTCCCCCCTAAGTCTTGTGCCACTGGCTTTTGCACTGTGTGCTCTGGCCCTTGACTTGAGTACCCAAAGACCTTGCACTTTGTCTTTGCTTGGGAATTACTCTTTCCCTGTGGAGCCCCAAGTCCTCATTGCCACGACATTGGGAAGTGGTCAGCTGAGGGTCGTGTGGGTTCTGAGTGTGATCCATGTGTGTCCATGGCTACATACATCCATTTTCCCCACCCATACATAGACCATGTGTGTGGCTCAATACCTGCATTGGTGTACATGTACAGAGAGTAAAGAATCGGATTGGTTATATCACTGTTATTGGGTTCAGCAGTAGTGGAACAAGTACATTATACAGGTAAGGTTCATATGTGGTATTACGGTCTTGCCCCTGGAGTGTGGGTGCAGGTGGGTGAGGACACTTGTTCCGGAGCAACCAGAATGTACCCCCTTCCAGCTGGGTGGGCAAGGATTGCTCACCTGGCTGTGTCTCAGGGTCTCCCTGCTGCCCTTCAGAGGTGGTGGGAGTCTGGTCATCCCAGGTCCCGTCGGGAGGGCTGGAGGGTACTGGCCTCTTGCTCCCGGTGCTGGCCCTGGTGGCCAGGGGGGTAGGGCCGATCTGGGGCAGGGTGCCAGTGGTGGTGCCTGTGCCGTCCATTGATCGCTGGCCTTGCAGTGTGTGTGACCACCCTCCCTGGGGCATCACATTGGCCCCGGAGGCACAGGCTACATGATAGGGTAGCCCACTGGACCTGGGTGCTTCCCATGGGAGGTTGCCCTTGGCTTTGTCGGCATGCATGTAGAACCAGGCATAACATTTCATTTCATCATTAGCATTCATGATACATTGGCTCCGACCGCGTTCAGCCGACTCAACATTGTTATTTGTCTTTACACTTTCACATTTGTCAATGACATCACTTTCCTGTGTACTATCAGCATCTCTGTGCGAGGTTACATTTAGATACCTGTATTTGTTAGTTACATCTTTCTCATTAGTATCACCAGCATCGCTGTTCAACAGTACATTTATATACTTTCATTTGTTGATTACATCTTTTACATTAGTGTCACCGGCATCACTGTTCAAAGAGTGGAACTGTCCCTTTGATTGTTCTGGGTTGCCGGTCGCCTTTAAAAGAGCCTTGCAATCTTTACCCCAATCCGGTTTGCTGCTCGGCATCACGTGTTGCTCCCTCAACGCTGCCCATCGTGGTCTGGTCGCGGCCATCTTGATTTCAGGTGCTTCACCTTGTGGTGCGGGCACCATCTTCTTTCTCTCCACGAGGTCGGCTGCGATGATCCTTTTCTCCCCAGGTTCTGCCATGGAAGCCGGGAATCTACCTTCTGCACCGATCTTCTTCCCTCAGAGTTCTGCCACTGGAGCCCGGAAGGTGAGGTCTGGTCGTTCAGGTTGGACCATCTCGCCGTTGAGTTGTGCAGTCTGTGTCGTCGCCATGCAGTCGAGTTGGACGGTAGGATTTTCAGGTGCTGTGATGGATCCAAATTTGGGGCCACATAGGACATCGATCGCTGGGGGCTGGAGGCTTTCCCAGCCCCAATAGATTTGCATTTGCTTCATCCATCTTCTTCCCAGCAGCATTGGACCATCACCAGCAACGATCCACAAAGGTGGCTTGTGCATTGTGTTGCCATGGGACACCTGGACATCCACGCTGCCAACGACTGGGATGGTGTCTTTTGTGCAAGTGAGCAGCTTCACCTGGATAGGGAGCATTGTCGGTCGTTCGCCGGGATTGTCCCAGAGTTTCTCGAAGGCCGTCTGATTCATCAGCGATTGGCTCGCCCCTGTGTTGATCTCCATCGAGACTGGAACACCGTTGATTTCTACTTCCATTTTCCACGGGGAACTCTCGGTGGAGCAGGTATACACTCCGTACACCTCTTCCAGGGGCTGAGCTGCTTCACAGATTCTCTCTTCGTCTTCATCAACGCTGGAGCCCGGGTGATTGGCCAACTCTTCAACGACTCAATGAGTAAAGTTTCTTCTACACATCTGCTGGAGATGACCTTTAGTGTTGCAGCCTTTGCAAGTATAGTCTTTGTATCGGCACTGGTGGGCCCTGTGATTTCCTCCACAGCGCCAGCATGGGGCTGGCCGGTTGGCCCCATGTGGCAGACTCAGGGTTGCGGGACTCGGGGTAGCAGCCTTGCCTCTGAACCATTCGGTTCACTGTACTTGTCGGGTTAGATTCCTGGGGGTGAATCATCATTCTCTTGGACTCGCAGGCCGAGGCCATGAATGCCTGGCTGACGTTGATTGCCTTCTGCAGGGTGACCATGGTGTCCGCAGAGAGCAGCCTGTGGAGGAGACCCTCATGGCCGGTTCCAATAACAAAGATGTCCCTCAGTGCTTCGGTGAGGTGGTTGCCAAAATCACACGGTGCAGCCAATCATCTCAAGTCTGCAGCATATTTTGTAATTTCTTGGTCTTCGGGCCACTGGTGGGTGTAGAACAGGTGTCTGGCTGTGAGGATGCTCTCTTTAGATTTTAGCTGTTCCTGTATTATTGTTACGAGCTCCACGTACATTTTGGTTGTCATCTTTTCTGGGGCTAGCAGGTCCCTGATAAGGCCATGGACAGTGGGCCCACAACTGCTGAGCAGGATGGCTCTGCACTTATCAGCCAGCGAGGTCGGTGTGTCTCCCGCCAGGTCGTTCGTGATGAAGAAGTGTTCGAGCCTTTCCACAAAGGCATCCCAATCTTCTCCATCAACGAATTGTTGAAAGTTGCTTAGGTTAGCCATGTTGTGCATGGAATTTCATAATCTCGTCGCCAGTTGTTATATATGCAAACACTCTAGTAATGACTCCACGAGGTAGGGTATTGTACTTGAACTGTTGTGACCTTAGTCCATTTATTGTAGCTCCCTGAGTGAGGAGACAATGAGGTGAGCTTCGTTTTATACTTGGTTACCTGCAATGTGCAGGTGACCCTTAGGTCTCCACCAGTAACACCCTCTGGTGGTGCAGGTATGGCGTATACAGTGTGAAGATACATTCAGTAGTCTAGTGTTACAGTACATACATTATACATAAACAACACTCGGGAATTCTCAGGAAACTTGAGCACATAAATCTAGGTTGACACTCCAGAGCAGTACTGAGGGAATGCTGCACTGTCGGATGTGCCATCTTTCAGATGAGACGTTAAACCAAGGCCCCATCTGTTCTCTTGGGTGGACGGAAAATATCCCATGCCATTATTTCAAAGAAGAGCAGGGTAGTTATCCCCGGTGTCCTGTCCAATATTTATCCCTCAATCAACATCACAAAAACAGATTATCTGGTCATTATCACATTGCTGTTTGTGGGAGCTTGCTGTGCACAAATTGGCTGCCGCGTTTCCCACATTACAACAGCGATTACATTCCAAAAGTACTTCATTGGCTGTAAAGCACTTTGAGACATCTGGTGGTCCTGAAAGGCGCTTTATAAATGCAAATCTTTCTTTCTATTTTCAACGAATCCTTAAAAATACCCACCAGGATGTGACGAATTTCACTCGCCTCTTGCTCGAGTATCCTAACGTGTAGGCCAAGTTGTCAATCTGTCCATTACTTCCTTATTTGTAATGTTTAGCATTCCTCATCCCTTCTCTGTATCAGAAGGATAACACAGAGTAATTTACAATAGCTGTCCTCTTTCAGTCACTTGATATTTTGCAGTCCTCCCTACCGTTTCCCCAAACACCTGTTTTCCAAAAATACATTAATGAAAGCCTTACAGATCATGCTTTATATTCCCCACAATCTTAATCTAATTTTCTAAATATAGCTCTCCTGACTAATTTAACCTTCTTAACCTTCTATTAATCTCCGTCCTCTACTGTGCCTATGAATTTATACTTCAGCAAAGGTTTTTTTTCCCTCTTATTGCCTCACTTTTTCAGTTTCCTTCTGCTTTCGCTACACTGTGTTCCTGCTGGAATATTATTACATTGCGTTCTGTAATGTTTTCATAAATGGGCTCCTTTTAACCTCTGTCCTGCTCCCATCTAACAGTGTGGTCCAGCTAGGCTCTCTGAATCTTCTCATTCGCTCACATGCTGCCACATATTACATAGGATTACATGACATGGGATATATGGCACAGAAACAAGCCATTCGGCCCAACCAGTCCATGTCACCGTTTATGCTCCACTCGAGCCTCCTCCCGTCTTTCCTCATCTAACTCTATCAGCATAACCCTCTATTCCCTTCTCCCCCATATGCTTGTCTAGCCTGCCCTTAAATGCATCGATACTATTCGCTTCCACCCCTCCCTGTGGTGGCGAGTTCCACATTCTCACCACTCTCTGGGTAAAGACATTTCTTCTGAATTTCCTTTTGCATTTCTTGGTGATTATCTTACCTTAATGGACTCTAGTCATCCTCTTACCCCACAAGTGGAAACATTTATTTCGCTCAAATTGCAGAAGACCACATTTTTAGTGCCAACTCCCCAACCCTCATATTTGCACGACTAAAATCCAATTCTCTCGTCCCGGAACTGTAACCCCATAAAATAATGGGGCAAAATTTGCAGTCAGGGGCGTACCTCCGGAGTATACCTCTGACCCGAAAAAAACATACGAAAGTACCCGGTGGCTCCCGGGCTTCGGAAGCTTCAGGTCCTGGGCCTCCAGGTGCACAAAGATCAATGGGTCCCAGCGATCACGTGGGCCAGGCCGACCAATTAGAAAAGGGGGATTTCTCATCAGCTTATGAGGGTTTCATTTACGAACAGAATCCCCATAAGCTTATGAGATTTCACCAAATAAAACACAATTCTAATAAATAAATATTCAAAATTAATTAAAAGTCCCTTTGATGAAGCATTTAAAATGTGTAATTTTTTGAACAATAATAAAAATATTTTAATCCAGCCCAAAATTTACATGAACTAATTTTAAATGTTTTTGTATGTTTTAATCATACAAATGTTTTTTTTTAATTTTTAAATGAACCCTTACACTGGTAAAACCAGGCCCTGCCCCTGCTTTTACCAGACCTAAGGCTTTCATGGTCATTTGCCGGGCAGTAGTTGGGCAAATAATCCAACTCTGCAATGAGCATAAGTGTTTTTGGGGGCAGGTGCGAACTATCTGTCCAGGAGAAACTTGACAGATTGCAAGTTCCAGGTTTTCGAGCACGCGCAGCATTCTGAGGGCTTACGATATGTATGTGCCATCATCAGCCCCGCAAAATCCAGGCCAATAGCTCTGTGGTTCTGCTGCTGGGATAAAAGAGCTGGATTTGGGAGTGTAAATGTGAGGAATCAGCACATAAACAGACCAGAGCAAACCAAATAAATTCCAGTGTAAGTGTATACCTCCCTTTCTCCACTTAAAACTTTGAAACTCGGGGCTGCACCTTGACTGGCAAAATACCTCCTCTTTGGGAAGGAAGAGGAAGGAAAGTACTTCAGATTCCAAGTGCTTCCCCCAAAGTACTGATTCACTTTAAGAATGCTGCTCTCCTTATTAAAGACTCCATGATTCTCTTTATTCCATCTCAGAGCAGTGGACCCTAACCATTAAACATTCAGGCTCCAATTTAATTCAATTACCAAGCTTTTAAAGCTGGCGGATGTAGCTGTCTGTCTGAGCTGCACCCACTGACTGACAATTCCAATACCGCATTTATATTAGTAACGTCATTAAACACAGCATTGTAATAAAAAATACCTTCGGAAGCACAAAAGACCTTCACAGAAGGTAGTTTTGTTCTCTGTCTACAGAGGCAATCTACTGGTGCTGGCCAAGCTAAGATAATCTCCAGGCTTGCTGCTGGGGTGGCCATTTTATTCTGAGCACAGAATCTTAACCTTAAATGTGAGTCCCAATGTTGTCACTGGCCTCTGAATCCAGTCTCCAAATCCATCTTTAAGGTGGAGATAGACAGATTTTTGAAAGATAAGGGAGTCGAGGGTTACGGAGAGCAGGCAGGGAAGTGGAGTTGAAGCCAAGATCAGATCAGCCATGATCTTATTAAATAGCGGAGCAGGCTCGAGGGGCCAAATGGCCTACTCCTGCTCCTATTTCTTATGTTCTTATGTTCATCCTGTAGTCGAAATAGAGTCAGTTTGGAATATAAGCAACTACATTTTGTGACATGGTCTTCAGTGCAATGTTTCCACAATATAAACAGGGGAGGGAGTGAACAGGTCTATATTTTCAGCTTTGACCTATTTTGGAGCTTGGAATTAAGCTCAGAATACTTGTGGGCCTCGAAATTGGTTTGGGCTGGTTTTCAGGCACCAAGTGGGCGTTGGAAAAGATCGCTGTGCCTGATGATGGAGGTCCAGGGATCAAGAGAAATTGGTCCTCGAACCTCATCTAAATAATCATGGCTGGCACCTGTCACAGGCAGCTCGCCCGACTGGGGAAGCAGGTTTCGGCCCTACTGCCTCGCAGGCAGCAGCCCTGAATAGGTCCCGGGAAGGGTGGGCGATCAGCAGGGGGCAGGGGGACGATACAGGTCGTAGGGAATGCTGTGGGGCCAGGAGGAGGTCTCCCTAGCCTCCACATCACATCAATTTTTTAAAAATTTAATTAAACTTACATTTTTGATGACGCCCGCTGGTTAGGCCGCATCGAAGCCTAGAAAACTTCAGCAGACCAGACGTCAGGCCTACTCCGCTCAGAGTAGTCCAATTTCCCTGAGGGGTCCTAAAACAGTCATTCGGCCCCCCATTAGCATATGCAAGGGGCCTGTTTTAGACGGCCACTCCGGGCGCCCGAAAAATTACCTGACCAAATTTTGGGGTCGGATGTTTATCAGGCATCTTAGGGCGCAGGACATTGGTCCCCGAAATTGGACCAGGTGCCCGTTTATACTCATCAAATGGGTGCAATGTGGTCCAATTGCTACGTTACAGTTTCAGACAACTCCAGATTTTTGAATGAAACACTTGTTTCTTCCTGCTCAAAGCATATTCATGTTTTCAAATTAATTCCACTCTGATACTGCATGTTTTCTATTTTATAAGTAACACACCAGCCATCGACAATGGTCATGAATAATTTACATGGCTTTCATTTTTCTAATACAAGCTCAGTTCCCATCTTATAACAAGACCTCGGCACTCGCCTCACTTCAGATGGTAATGTTTCATTCACAAGCTTAACAGAAGCTTCGAGCATTCTGCCATTAACCCTTAACCATGTGGACTGTCCTCCCTTGGATATTAAATATATCATTATATCAGATATAATTGTCCCAGTTTTTCCCCCTTCTTCCCGAAGCTGTGGACATGCGCTGTTGTTCACTGAGTCCCAGAAGCCTTCCAGCACATTGCCAAACTGGCCATTCTTCTTGCATGAGCCAAGACATTGAACGCCAGTGGAATATTCAACTGTAGCGGGCGTGGTAGCTAAGCCAATTCAGTCCCCACCTGACATCCACAGATGGGCATTTTTCAGCAGGAGTTGCCAGATAGCAATCATTCGCAGGAAATCTGGTTGATATATATTTTCTCTATCCATTGCTCATGGACTTAGATAACTTTGCCCAGTTGAGGTGTGTCAACTCAGCATAGAAGGGGAATTGAGCCTGTAATTTTCCGATCGATGTCGCTTCGTGCCAAAGCACGGGGAATTTTTACTCCCGAGGCCATCGGGTGGATTTAAAGACACATTTAGCAACAAAAATATTTTTTAAATTCAACTCTTTTTCAACAGTCAATATTAACAAAGGCATCCCTGTATCATTATTTTTTAAATCACTTGCCATCATTGAGCTGAGTATCTTTAATAAATGTCAGATCGCACTGGTTTCCGTAGTCACCTGAGGTCAGGCATGATGATAGAATCATACCTCGGGAGCCTACTATCACCAAGGACAACGAGGTCCAACACCGCCACCAGTGTGCCAGTGCAGCCTTCGGTCGCCTGAAGAAGAGAGTATTCGAAGACCAGAACCTCAAATCTGGCACCAAGCTTATGGTCTACAGGGCAGTCGTGATACCCGCCCTCCTGTATGGCTCAGAGACATGGACCATCTCCAATAGACACCTCAAATCACTGGAGAAGTACCACCGTGCTGCCTCCGCAAGATCCTGCAAATCCACTGGAAGGATAGACGCACCAACGTCAGTGTTCTCGATCAGATCAACATCCCCAGCATCTGACCAGACTCGACCAGCTCTGCTGGGCAGGCCACATCGTTCGCATTCCCGACACGAGACTCCCAAAGAAAGCGCTCTATTCGGAACTCCTACATGGCAAGCTCGCCCCAGGTGGGCTTAGAAAACATTTCAAGGACACGAAGCCTCCTTGATAAAGTGCAACATCCCTACCGGAACCTGGGAGTCCCTGGCCCAAGACTGCCCTAAGTGGAGGAAGAACATCCGGGAGGGCGTTGAGCCCCTCGAGTCTCATCACCGAGAGCATGCAGAAAAAAACGCAGACAGCAGAAGGAGCGTGCGGCAAACCAGGCTCGCCACCCACCCTTTCCTCCAACCACTGTCTGTCCCACCTGTGACAGAGACTGTAATTCCTGTATTGGACTGTACAGTCACCGGAGAACTCACTTTTCGAGTGGAAGTCTTCCTCGATTTTGAGGGACTGCTTATGATGATGAGAAGTCATTGAGTGCATGTTGCGTAAGGCAATCTATCACAACATGGAATGGCACAGAGAGCTACAGACACAGAAAACATTCACAGAGGTGGATATGGAGTGAGAGAGACCGACACAGGCAAAAAGAGAGAGATAAAGAAAGAGTGAAAATGGGACATGCATACAACTTCGCTACAGGATTGCGTTGGTCTAGCTGTTGTACCTCACTACACAAACTTTAAATTTGTATCAACGTATCTTGGAAAGGATTTGCACAGCAGTAAGTCTTCACTGACAGGCTAACTGATCTACACAGACATTCAATATCTATTATATAATGGTCCTTCCAACAGCTCATATAGCCCATTTGCAAAAATAATCTGCCATATTATAACCAGGGCCACTGGTATATGACGATGATTCCATTTGACTTCTTTGGGAATTTTTTTTTTAAACTGGCATTTTGGGGTTTACATTGTGCATTTCTGTCCATTTCTAACTAGGGCCATTGGTTTTTGGTGATTGAATAAAGCAGAAATTATCTATTTTTTACTTCATCATTCCAGGATTTTTACCAGTGTTTTCAGTTACATTCTGCAACTCTGTCCATTTTTCACTGAGAATCGCAAATCAATGGCCTTGGTTTTAACTGTGTTTAGAAGTCACCAAAGACAGAAATTAAAGTAACTTTTGATGTTTAGGGACACACAGGATAATTTGTATCATCTAGAGTGTGGGGCATGAGAGACAACCTAGAGAACATATTGAAAAGCACTTTTGAAACTTGGTAATCAATTCTGGTCTCCATATAAAATAATTACATTTTTGTCTCCATATTATAAAAAGGATATAGAGGCACTGGAGAAGGTGCAAAAACGATTTACTAGGAAGATACCAGAACTGAGAGGTTGTACCTATCAGGAAAGATGGAACAGGCTGGAGCTTTTTTCTCTAGAAAAGAGAAAGGCCGAGGGGTGACCTGATTTAAGATTATGAAAGGATTTAATAGGGTCGAGATAGAGAAGATGTTTCCACTTGTGGGGAGAACAGAACTAGTGCCATAAATATAAGATAGTCATTAATAAACTCAATAGGGAATTCAGGAGTGACTTCTTTACCCACAGAGTGATGACAATGTGGGACTCACTACCACAAGGAGTAGTTGAGGCGAATAGCAGAGATGCATTTAAGGGGAAACTAGATAAGTACATGAGGAAGAAAGGAATAGAAGGATATGTTGATGGGGTGAGATGAAGAGGAGTGGGAGAAGATGTGTGTGGAGCATAAACATCAGTATGGACCTGTTGGGCCAAATGGCCTGTTTCTGTGCTGTAAATACTTTGTAATGTACTATCCAATGAGAAATGTGGTGAATTATTGACTCAATTTACCACCCTCCCCAAAACGAAACACGATTACAATGTAATCTATTTTTTTATTCGGGTGGGAGAGAAAGGGAACACAGCCTTCTGTGCAATGCTCAAGAGACTTTTTGAGATTCATTATGAAAAGCCACGGGAACAGACTGCTCAGTATGGCACAAACTATATCCCACAGGGACTTCAACTCCTTGAGCTGAGTGGAAAGGACCCACCTATTTCCATGTTAAAGTACTGGAAACAAAAGGCAATGAAATCTTAATGAGTTTGGTTGTGCCCCAACAGACATGTTGTGACTTTATAAATACACAATTCCCAGGCTTGACATGGAAGCCATGAAGCATGTCACAGCCAAAGATGGCAGGGGAAACTCAAGTGATTGATAGGTTCCCTTGACAGTCTGGAGATTGACCTTTCAGTGAAGGTTAATGAGCACACTTGAATGATTCTTTTTACAGAAATAATTTGTGCTATACCGTTGAGAAAATACAAAATATTTCACTCAATGCTTTTAACTGCTGCTACATTAATCACAAATTAAAAATACTTCGACAATGTCTTACTTATTTAAAAGGCCAGTCAATGCAGTGGAACCTTGATTAGCCACACTCCAGTCATGTGAATCATGTGGCTATCCAATTAGCCACAAAAGTTTTCATGGGAGAAAGCCTTGCATGAGACATTAGAACTATACATCCCAGAACAGATAATCATCTGACTCACACACTCATTGATCCAATTAATTTACACTTTTGGTAGATAAATGTGAGAAAATAAGACTACAATTGAGGCAGTTTGGTACAACTGTCAATCCAATGCTTTATCAACCAACTCAATCCTTTCTTCAGCCCTGATCTTTTCCACTAGTGGTCAGGAACATGGGACGTTGCGAAACCCATCCTCAGAGGTAAAAATTGCTAAATGCAGGTAAAAGATTATATTGCCCCTAGTTTGATTATTCTTCAGGCTGCTTCATATAAGCACATCTGCTTAACATTTCAAAATAATCCAAACCTCTCTCCTCATCTAACATAGAAACATAGAAACATAGAAAATAGGTGCAGGAGTAGGCCATTCAGCCCTTCTAGTCTGCACCGCCATTCAATGAGTTCATGGCTGAACATGCAACTTCAGTACCCCATTCCTGCTTTCTCGCCATACCCCTTGATCCCCCTAGTAGTAAGAACTTCATCTAACTCCTTTTTGAATATATTTAGTGAATTGGCCTCAACAACTTTCTGTGGTAGGGAATTCCACAGGTTCACCACTCTCTGGGTGAAGAAGTTTCTCCTCATCTTGGTCCTAAATGGCTTACCCCTTATCCTTAGACTGTGACCCCTGGTTCAGGACTTCCCCAACATTGGTAACATTCTTCCTGCATCTAACCTGTCTAAACCCGTCAGAATTTTAAACGTTTCTATGAGATCCCCTCTCATTCTTCTGAACTCCAGTGAATACAAGCCCAGTTGATCCAGTCTTTCTTGATATGTCAGTCCTGCCATCCCAGGAATCAGTCTGGTGAACCTTCGCTGCACTCCCTCAATAGCAAGAATGTCCTTCCTCAAGTTAGGAGACCAAAACTGTACACAATACTCCAGGTGTGGCCTCACCAAGGCCCTGTACAACTGTAGTAACACCTCCCTGCCCCTGTACTCAAATCCCCTCGCCATGAAGGCCAACATGCCATTTGCTTTCTTAACCGCCTGCTGTACCTGCATGCCAACCTTCAATGACTGATGTACCATGACACCCAGGTCTCGTTGCACCTCCCCTTTTCATAATCTGTCACCATTCAGATAATAATCTGTCTCTCTGTTTTTACCACCAAAGTGGATAACCTCACATTTATCCACATTATACTTCATCTGCCATGCATTTGCCCACTCACCAAACCTATCCAAGTCACTCTGCAGCCTCATAGCATCCTCCTCGCAGCTCACACTGCCACCCAACTTAGTGTCATCCGCAAATTTGGAGATACTACATTTAATCCCCTCGTCTAAATCATTAATGTACAATGTAAACAGCTGGGGTCCCAGCACAGAACCTTGCGGTACCCCACTAGTCACTGCCTGCCATTCTGAAAAGTACCTATTTACTCCTACTCTTTGCTTCCTGTCTGCCAACCCCATCCTACTATCTAACTTCCATCCACCTCTCTTCCCACATTTATTCTTCATATGTTTATCAATTTCAGAATACCACGACACTGCTCCAGACTCTGAAAACAAGCCCGGCACTTTTGCTGAGATGCTCGGCTAATCTTCAGTGACAACTTGACTGAGCTGGTGTGGAAGCCCATTAAATGCATTCTGTTGTCAATGTGTTCTCGGTGTATCTTTCTCCCATAATGAGGAAGTTTTCTTTTTATGTAAAGTCCTTTAACAAGTGGTGGACATAAAAGTAGACTTAAGTACTGGATTTTCACTGCCTATTACACTGGCTTACTGAAGGCCTTAATTTTGAGCCCAGGTATTTGCCACTGTCATTGACTGTTTTAAAAAAAGCATTCTTTTCCAGCCACAGCAATATGTTTGCATAGACAAGGCCCAATAAGCATAATGAGCCTGCTGTCCTGCTTCTGTGTATCCCAGAGGGGGGCAAGTTATTTCTGGCTTCCCCTTTCCATTCCGGCGTTTGCTGGTATTTGCGGGACATTTGCGAGGGGATTTGAGTATAGGAGCAGGGAGATCTTACTGCAGTTATACAGGGCCTTGGTGAGATCACACCTTGAATATTGTGTTCAGTTTTGGTCTCCTATTCTGAGGAAGGACATTCTTGCTATTGAGGGAGTGCAGCGAAGGTTCACCAGACTGATTCCCGGGATGGCGGGACTGACATATGAAGAAAGACTGGATCGACTAGGCTTATATTCACTGGAATTTAGAAGAATGAGAGGGGATCTCATGGAAACATATAAAATTCTGATGGGATTGGACAGGTTAGATGCAGGAAGAATGTTCCCGATGTTGGGGAAGTCCAGAACCAGGAGTCACAGTCTAAGGATAAGGGGTAAGCCATTTAGGACCAAGATGAGGAGAAACTTCTTCACTCAGAGAATTGTGAACCTGTGGAATTCTCTACCTCAGAAAGTTGTTGAGGCCAGTTCGTTAGATATATTCAAAAGAGAGTTAGATGTGGCCCTTACGGCTAAAGGGATCAAGGGGTATGGAGTGAAAGCAGGAATGGGGTACTGAAGTTGCATGATCATCCATGATCATATTGAATGGTGGTGCAGGCTCGAGGGGCTAGATGGCCTACTCCTGTTCCTAATTCTTATGTTCTTATGTTTATGAAGGGCCGAATGGCCTACTCCTGCACCTATTTTCTATGTTTCTATGTTTCTATATGTTAAAAAAGTAACCGAGGGAAAGAAAGTCCTTTGCATTGTAAGCTTGATCAGGTTTAGCTTTCGGAAGTTTTGCTGGTGAAGAAGGTGTTGACAAGCCAATCAAACACCACAGCCTCTTCGAGGGGGCAACACTAACATTCATACCGATCATCAATGTAGGGATCACACTCAACTCAGCTCCTCAGTTCTGCCCCAGAAAGACCACTGACAATTTTCCCGAGGCGATCCTTTACTGTGATTCTTGATGTATTATCACTTTTATTTTGGGGTGGGGGGGGGGGTGGGGGGGAAGGATATTCATAAATCTACTAATAGAGATAGTCGCTAACCTTTTGTTCGTAGGTTCCCCACAGACATTCCACAAGGAAACAATTTCTGAGGGTTTTTTAAACTGTGTGTCCATCTCTATCTCTCCAACTCCCCGTTTTGTGTGTGTGTCTGTGTCCAGTGTCTCTCTGTCCTATATCTCTATCTTGTCCCTATTTCTCTCTCTCCCTCTCTCACTCTTCCTCCGCACCCATCCCCCATGCCCCCCACCCCATACCATGATAGCAGCAGCAACCCACATCCAGCGGGTGGGATTATGCCCATGAGATACATCAAGCACAGGTCTCCTGGGGCCACAGGTGAAGTGCTGCAATGCAGGCTGGCAGAGACCCATTGGCTGTGTTATGAGTAACGCTTGTACTTCATCTCAAGATAATAAAGTCTCAAAATAGTTCTCTTGCTCTGCCACAATCATTTTAGATTGATTGGATTGCTATTTTAATTGAAGAGAGTGCGTCAATGCTTTAGTTACCAATTATTTAATTTAAAAAATAATCAAAGTGTCCTCGCTATTTCAGATCTTCACCCAAAGTGACTGAACTAGAAGTTCTGTTGGTCCATTTCTGCTGCGGCTTTTGGGGGGAGAAAATCAGTTTAAAAACAATTCCAACACTCATTTTTTTTTTCAATCCAATAGGGAAAGAGCAAGGGAGTGTACTAATTGGATAGCTCTTTCGACGAGCTGGTATGGGCTGCCTGGCATCCTTCTGTACTGATTCTGTATGAGTCACTCTTATCCAGATCTACACCAGGCAACACTTAGTCTCAGCCCTGCTTAATCAGACCAATTTGTTCAAGATTTCTGAAAGATTTTTGTCTGGCCCTTTGAACTCTGGGTTTGGGTGCTTAGTCAGGTTGCACTGACCTGGCCAGCTGTGCCACATCGAAAACCAAACACTTGATTTTCCCACCTAGATTTGCTTTTAGGAGCAATTATTTTAAAACCATCATTAATGAAAATTATTCCAGGATATATTCCCAGCTTTCCTCGTACATTCTAAATATCTCTAGGAGTCGATGTTGGGATAAGTGGAATGAACAGAACAAAATCAATGATAGTCTTTGAAAAGAGGTGTTGCATTACATTATATAACTAGTAAATCATTCAGTAGGTCATAATACCATTTTTGTAAATGTGTGCTCTCCTCATTTTAGAGTAACAATGTTCTTTAATATGACATGGGAACAGTAGCAATAGTGGTTATGTTACTGGACCAGTAATCTACAGGCCTGGATTAATGATCCGAAGATGTGAATTCAAATCCCACCACGGCAGCTGGGGGCATTTAAATTTGTTAATTAAATAAATCTGGAATAAAAAGCTAGCACCGGTAATAGTGCCCATGAAACTACCGGATTGTCATAAAAACCAATCTGTTTCACTAATGTCCTTTAGGGAAGGAAATCTGCCGCCCTTACCCGGTCTGGCCTGTATGTGACTCCAGACCCACAGCAATGTGGTTGACTCTTAACTGCCCTCTGAAATAGCCCAGCAAGCCACTCTGTTGTATAAGGCGGCTCACCACCACCTTCTGGAGGGCAATTAGGGATGGGAAATCACTGCCAGCAACCCCCACATCCCATGAACCAATTTTAAAAAACATCCTCTTTCATTTCTTTCACAGATTATAGGTTCTGAAACTGTACAGCTACTAGCCTTTTACACAGTTTATCAATCAGCCTCCTCTCCTTTCTCCTCCGCACCCCCCCAGCATGTGCTTCGGATGAGACTGCTAAGTTGAGGTCCTGTCTGCTTCTTCTGGTGGGTAGTAAAGATCCCAGGGCACTTCCTAAAGAGCAGGGAGCTTCCTCAGTGTTCTAAACAACATCCCTCCCTCAACCAGCATCATCAAAAAATAACCAGAGCCATGCAGCTCATTACAGGCTTCGTAGACTTCCCTTTGTGTTACGCATGTTATATATTTCAGTGTATGTTATAAGCGTAGCTGGCAAATCGTGCAGAGATTTTCCTCATTCCGCTATATATAAAAAGGATTGTGGTTGTGCTGTTGATCTTTTGCATGTATCTGTTCACACCAAAAATGACGAGATTCACACCAAAAAATGACGAGAATGGTTAAAATACCAAAAGACTGCCTGACTAAAGACTAAAGATTTTATTTGCAAGGTCCTTAATGGGTAAACTTCCTTTTCAAAGTTGAGATGGTTCAGATTTAGCTGCCTTTTACTGAGGGGTAAAGCAGACCTTAGGAATTGAATATATACTTGAAGTGGAAAAACGTGCGTTGCTGTGGGGAAAGAGCAGGGGATTGGGACTAATTGGACAGCTCTTTCTAGGAGCCGATATGGGCACGATGGGCCAAATGGCCCCCTTCGGGGCTGTATCAGCCGTGGCTCAGTGGGTAGCACTCTCGCCTCTGAGTCAGAAGGTTGTGGGTTCAAGGCTGACACTCCAGTGCAGTGCTAAGGGAATGCTACACTGTCGAAGGTGCCGTCTTTCGGATGAGACGATAAACCGAGGCCACCGTCTGCTCTCTCAGGCGGACGGAAAGAATCCCATGGCACTATTTTGAAGAAGAGCAGGGGAGTTATCCTGGTATCCTGCCCAATATTTATCCCTCAATCAACATAACAAAAAAACAGATTATCTGGTCATTATCACATTGCTGTTTGTGGGAGCTTGCTGTGCGCAAATTGGTTGCCGTTTCCTACATTACATCAGTGACTACACTCCAAAAATACTTCACTGGCTGTAAAGCGCTTTGACACGTCCGGTGGTCGTGAAAGGCGCTATATAAATCCAAGTATTTATTTCCATCATTCTATGATTATGTTTGAGAGATCTCGCTGGCTCAGGCTGCATAACATTTGTCCCATTAAAAAAATAATTCAGTGTGTGAAACACTGAGACCTTACCACCATGTGAGAACGAACTACATTAGTACAAGTGTTATCATTAAATTAAATATACAATCGAATAAAAAAGAGCTTTTTTTAAAATAAAAGGTTGCATTACCCGAGGAGTTGGCGTTCTCCGCTAGAGGTCGCGTTTCCCAGTCAATTGTGTCAAGTTTCAGCTTTTGAGTTCATGAAATAATTTTCAATGTGCTATTTCAGAAAATAAAAGCAACTGAAATCGTTGGCAAATGCTTGGCATTGCCGAGCAAAGTAGCCCAACGTATGGCGGGCTGGGGAGGAGCAAAGTACAAAGCTCATTTTGCAAAGTGTCCACACCCTTTGCCCACACTGTCCTGTCTACTTTCAGGGGGAAGAGTGACCGCGCGGTTCGGACACTCGGACAAATAGCCACACCATCCGCCTGAAATCCATGAGCAGAGCCAGGGATACTGGACCATGGGCAGTGCAGCCCACTGTTGCCCCTCCGCCCTGTCTGTCTGCCCATCGCCCAGCCGGGAGAGGGGAAACCACCCCCCAGTGAAATGTTCCTTTCTTACCTGGAAAACGCCAAGTCTCAAGAGCCAAATCCCTCCTGTAAACAGCACAGCATCATTGCATCTGATCAGAGAGGCGGCCCGGATGTCGAACGCAACAGGCTTTTTGAGCCCACTTTTTAATACATATTGATAATCTTGATGCACGTTTGTTTTCCGGCTCCTTCGATTTGCAGACAGGGTCTCCTTCCCAAGATGCGATTATCCGTTCCACTTAAACCTACTTCCAGCCTTCCTCTGCCTTCTCAAGTACCTTCCTTCACTTTTTCTCCCCTCCCTCACATTTTCTCTCTCTTTCTCTCTCTCCAGAAGAGACGAGGCGTTGCTTTCTGCACATTTGCCAATCCAATGCTTCACTTGGTGTTGGGGAAATTCTTGGTGCGATTCCCTGTGTTCTGCACGGTTTTCTTCTCTCGCTCTGTCTCTCTCTCTCCTTGGCTGGTTTTGCCTCCTGCAGACTGTGACTGCTCGTGTGTGTTTGTGTTCGAATCCGATCCCCAAACTGGCACACAGGCTGAGGATTAGAAATCTCCTCCTCCCTCCTGCTTACAGCAGACAGCATCAGCAGGGAATCACCGATATGAGGGACAGTCCACAAATATACACTCACGCCCTCGCCCTCTTAAAAGGGGCTCTTTCAAATCACTGGGGTCTGAAATTTATCCTCGACTGAAACGAGAGAATGCCTGTTTATTCCGCCACCCCATACTTAACCGCCTATGTAAAGTAGCAGTTTTGAAACATACAAATGTATTAACAGATTCATCATTTACATGGGAAAACAGATATTCTTCCATGTGTCGTTTTTAAAGAAAAACGCGTATGGTTCTAACAGTGCCTTACGGTGTCTCTCAGAAATGTCTTAAAGCGCTTTACATTCAATTATTCACTATTTTTGAAGTGCAGTAAACCAACAACAACAACTTGTATTTATATAGTGCCTTTAACATTGTAAAACGCCCCAAGGCGCTTCACAGGATCGTTATCAAACAAAATTTGACACCGAGCCGCATAAGGAGAGAAATTCGGGCAGATGACCAAAAGAAAACCAAAGGAATCAATTTATCGAGGGATCTGGAGATCGGGCTGTGAAGTGGAGTTGAGGTCGAAGATCAGCCATGATCTCACTGAATGGCAGAACAGGCTCGAGGGGCTGAATGGCCTCTTCCTGTTCTATGATCCTGTCACAAGGGCAATTCTGGGATTTAAACGTGGGAAGGGGGAAGACTCAGAATCTATGCAGAAAACTTGGAGGGGCATACATTCCCCTTACCCCCGACCAATCTATTGCATTTACACATGGTGGAGACAGTGGAGGCAATCAAAAGTTAATGACCAAGTACCTGTCTATTTTAAGGAGGTGCCCATCTACTTATTCTCAGTCTTATGGACCTGTATTTTCCACACATGTTAGATGTTCACTAATACATGTACGGTCTCTGTTCTGCCGTTGCTAGCAAGGATGCTTATTGCTGAATCATTATTTTGCTGCCAGTATTTTATTGAGAATAGTAGGTGAAGGGTTATAGATCATAATGAAGGACAACACCAAGGTGAAAAGAACAGGAGAAAAAGCAACGTAAGTCAGTAGGAGATGGGTAGGCCTGTACCAGGTATGCACTGACTGGTGATACCAGCTCCAGGATCAGGGTAGTCTGGATAAGGTCTGTACTGATTTGGTTACTGTCATGTATCTTACATTATTATATATAACTGTATCCTAACATGCTATACATGACTGTAATAAGATATGACCTGTAACCACCAGCATACCTTACCACCAGGGGTGCACTTGCAAGAGACAGGTATATAAGGACAGGTCTCAGGCAAGTGCAGCATTCCAGAGCTGTGAAATAAAGGTGCAGGTCGAGAGTGACCTTGACTTCACTACATGCCTCGTGTGAATCTGTACTGAGGGGACAGGACTTTACAGTTACCAGAAGTACTTGATCCTTACTGGAAGGGCTGGCATTGATATCAGGTGTCATTTTTTGTTGCTGGTATGGGGAGTGTTGTCAAATTATAGAGGACATGATGTAGTATCATAGGGTCTCTGCTGATATTGGGGAGAGCTACATTAAAACTGACCTGATGGTGGTTTGTGTTAGCCTGTTATGACTCCATCATTGGAAGATTCCTGTACTTGCTTGAGAGAATGGAGTTGTGTATCAAAATTTGGAGTAATGGAATTTTTATAATGGTGGAATTATGGGCTGATGCTGTGACAGACTCACAGTATGGTGCACGTTGCAGTTTAAAAAAATTTGTTCATGAGATGTGGGCACCGCTGGCAAGGCCAGCATTTATTGCCCATCCCTAATTGCCCTTCAGAAGGTGGTGGTGAGCCACCTTGTTGAACCACTGCAATCCGTGTGGTGAAAGTACTCCCACAGTGCTGTTACGGAGGGAATTCCAGGATTTTGACCCAGCGACGATGAAGGAACGCGATATACTTCCAAGTCAGGATAGTTTATGATTTGGAGGGGAACTTGCAGATGAAGGTGCTCCCATGCGCCTGCTGCCCTTGTCCTTCTCGGTGGTTGGGGTCACAGGTTTGGGAGGTGCTGCCGAAGAAACCTTGGCGAGTTGCTGCAGTGCATCCTGTGGATGGTACACACTGCAGCCACGGTGCGCCGGTGGTGGAGGGAGTGAGTGTTTAAGGTGATGGGTGGGGGGCCAATCAAGCGAGCTGTTTTGTCCTGGATGGTGTCGAGCTTCTTGAGTGTTATTGCAGCTGCACTCATCCAGGCTGAAGAATATGGGAAGGGCAAAGTAATTAATTAATACCCCTCTTTGATATTGTTCACATATGTTTCAACAGATACTGGTGACCAATTCACACTGGCATGGGAGAGACTGGTAAATAACACCCTAGTTTGCCAATTGAAAGAAAGAGTGAACGCACATTTATATAGCGCCTTTCACATTTTCAGGATGTTCCAAAGCACTTCACAGTTAATGAAGCACTTTTGAAGCGTAGTCACTTTTGCTTTGCAGGAAAACACGATGGCCATTTTACACCACGAACAACAATGAGATAAATAACCAGATAATCTTTAGGGATTTAGGGGTAATTAGCTAAGAGGTAAATGTTGGCCAGGACACTGGGAGAACTCCCAGTTCTTCTTCAAGTAAAGCCATGAGACCTTTTATGTCTGTTCTAGAGGGCAGACGAGGGAACTTGGTTTAACACCTTATCCAAAAAAATGGCTCCTCCAATAGTGCAACATCCCCTCAGAACTGTACTGATGTGTCAGCCTAGATTAGGTGCTCAAGTCTCTAGAGTAGGACTTGAACCCATGATCTTCTCACTCAGAGAAGAGAGTGCTACACTGAGCGAAAGCTAACACCTTGGATATTGCAGTCGAAGCTGCTTTAGTGAACACAACTCAACAGTGAACAAAGTTTCCCTGCATCTAAAAATTCTTATTAAGCAAATAGCCTTTAAAGTGTGCAGGCTGATCTTGGGGCGTTGACGTGATCTATAAGTGCTCAAGATAAAGTCATTAATCTATTTCTAGCTACTGGTTTATTAGCCTAATGATTAGATGCAAACTGTATCACTGAGCTGTGCTGACCGAGTCTCTTGCATGGCAATAGGTGGCGATTATGCAAAATCCACTCAAACAATCACGCTGTATGCTGCAGTTGTTTATGAAAAATGGAATTAGCACAGCACTTTTCAAATGCAAATTAAACTATTACCTTTGTTTAAAGTACTTAAATCTGTGAATCAAATAATGAGCCAGTTACAGCATTGACTTAGAATCGAGCAGGTGAGGCAGTACTTTGGGCGTTAACCTGACTGTTGTGGCACATCAGCTGTTTCCATTCGAATATTGTTGTATTAGAATGTATAGTGCATTGTGCTGGTTTAATGGGGTCGTGGATTACGAACAAGATTGTGTGGCACTCCGATTGCCACCTGACTGTCCCCAGACAATGGGGGCCGAAATTCAGGTGGGCCAGAAAGCTACACACCTATGAGTTTTTAGCTGGTGCTCACCGCTGGAACTCTTGGTGCGGTGAGTAGATCCATTTTCAGGACTTTGAATTTTTTTCAAAGTCCTACAGGAAATGGATCATAATGGGGGCGGACCTTGGACTCAAAGCCAGGCTGACTGGCTGAAATGGGTCGGTTGGGCCGTCCGCCACTGTCAAGCAACATGGTGACATCGCAGCACGTGTGCTCTCTTCCCCTCCGTTAAAGGGGAGAGATTCGAGAATTTTTTAACTTTGGCCACTGGGCCACCAGGGAGGGTTCTGGCTGGGCCAGTGGCCTGGCACCCAAGAGGGGGAGCCAGGCTGCCCGTTGGCGGCCTGACCGAACCCGGGGGCAGTATTATTGCCGGCCAATCGGCAAGTTGGCCGGCAAAAATGTTTCCATTGCAGCCGCGGCAATGGGCCCTGCCTTTTAAGGGTGACTGCGCTGCCGGTCGCACTCAGTGCGGTGATAGTGCACCAGCAGAAAAACCTGCCAGGGGGCACCGTGCGGCAGGGATCGACGGATCATGCTGAAAATGGATAGGTTAGTATTTATTTTATTTTAATCTGGTGGTACATCTACTTGGGCGGGGTGGGGTCTAGGCCGAAAAATCCCCAACCTGAATTTTGATTGGGTTGGCCTGTTGACCCCACAGTAGCGGCCATTCGATTTTTAGGAATGACCGCCGCAAACGGGCATTAACTGGTCTCTTTGAGACCCTGAATTTCGACCCAATGAGTGTGTGATTGCAGTCAGAGGTGGAGCGGGGGCGGGGGGGCAGAAAATTGGAAAGGGAAAGCCAACTTGCATCATTCAAATGTCTTTCCTCCCAGCTAATCACAAAACAGTAACTGGGATAGATTGCAGCCTGCTCACTCTGAGCAGAGAGGGAGCAGTGTTCCAAGGACATAATGGGAAGAAGTTACCTGGAAATATTGAGCACACAAGTATAGATAATTCATTTATGCTTCTGAAATCTTTCCTTTACTCTAACATTGTAACTACCATCCTCTCTCATACAGTTAAGTATAAATCCATTAAGTTTTAGTGCTAATAAAACTGGTGGAGTGCTTTTAATGCAGTTACTAACCATGCATACTACAAAGTTTTGGGACTATGCAATAAGCCATGACATAGTGATAGACTTCAAGAGGACATAGACAGGTTGGTGGAATGGGCGTATACATGGCAGATGAAATTTAATGCAGAAAAGTGCAACATTTTGGTAGGTAGAATGAGAAGTGGCAATATAAACTAAAGGGTACAATTCTAAAGGGGGTGCATGAACAGAGAGATTTGGGGGTATATGTGCACAAATCATTGAAGGTGGCAGATTTAGAAAGTGGTTAAAAAAGCATATGGGATCCTGGACTTCATAAATAGAGGCATAGAGTACAAAAGCAAGGAAGTTATGATGAAACTGTATAAAACACTGGGCACCACACTTTAGGAAGGATGTAAAGACCTTAGAGAGGGTGCAGAACAGATTTACATGAATAGTTCCTGTCATGTATCTATGCTTGGGTTTACTAGCCACCAGGTGGCGACACTGTCGGAGGTCATTGGGCTGTGCGCACGTGTGTGAGGCCCAGGTATAAAAGGCCAGCCATCTTGTAATGTGAGCACTTTGGGCCCTAATAAAGTAAAGCCAGGTTTGTACCTGTTCAGAGTTTACAGTATTCAGTCTATTGAGTTATTGCATCCACAACATTTGGCGACGAGGTAACAAGAACCTTCGCATGCAAAAATGAGCATAATTGGAATTCTGGAGTGATTCATGGATGAGCCAGAGGACGTGCGACAGGCTGTGGCATACTAAGGCTGTGAGGCCTAAGCTGAGTCCAATCAATGCCAAGTTGCGTACATACACTAAAGAACTCATAGCAGTGATTGGCAGTGCAGCAATCAAGGTGTCGTATAATGGTATGGTTCACGATTTACCATTATGGATTGTTCCGGGCAATGTTCCAACGCTGTTCAGCAGGAACTGGTTAGAAAAAATCAAATGGAACTGGAATGAGATCAAAGCATTGTCATCGGAGGAGGATACTCCATGTGCTCAAGTGCTGAGCAATTTCCCCTCGCCCCTTGCTGTTTGAACCAGGCATCGGCAATTTAACGGGAGCCAAGGTGCAGATCCACATGGACTCGGAAGCAAGACCCGTCCATCATAAGGCTCGGGCAGTTCCGTACATGATGAGGGAGAAGGTCGAAATCGAACTGGACAGACTCCAGCGTGAAGGGATCATATCACCGGTCGGATTTAACGAATGGGCCAGCCCCATTGTTCCCATGTTGAACTGTCAGGATTTGTGGAGACTACAAGGTTACAATCAACCAACATTCGAAACAGGATCAATACCCGTTACCGAAGACTGATGACCTGTTTGCAATGCTAGCCGGGGAGGAAGTCGTTCACAAAACTGGATCTGACGTCGGCCTACATTACACAGGAGCTGGTCGACATGTCGAAGAAACTTACATGCATCAACACTCAAAAATGATTGTTTATCTACAACAGGTGCCCTTTTGGAATTTGCTCGGCTGAAGCCATATATCAGAGGAACATGGAGCGTTTACTGAAGTCCGTCCCCAGAACCATCGTGTTCCAAGATGACACTCTGGTCACAGGTCATAACTCTGCCGAACATCTGAACAACCTGGAAGAGGTTCTACATTATCTGGACAAAGTGGGACTCAGACTGAAATTCTTGAAGTGTCTCTTCATGGCACCGGAAGTCGAATTCCTGGGGAGGAAAATTGCTGCTGACGGTATCAGGTCTACGGACTCGAAAACCAAGGCCATCAAAAATGCACCCAAACCTCAGAATGTGATGGAGCTGCGTTCATTTCTTGGTCTACTCAACTACTTCGGTAATTTCTTACTTAGATTGAGCACCTTATTAGAGCCACTGCACATGCTGCTATGAAAAGGCGACAACTGGGTTTCGGGTGCATCTCAAGACAGAGCTTTTGCGAAAGCTACTAATCTGCTTTGCTCTAACAAGCTGCTGGTACATTATGATCCGTGCAAGTGTCTAGTATTGGCCTGTGATGCTTCGTCATATGGAGTTGGTTGCGTGCTCCAACAAGCTAATGAGTCGGGCAAATTACAACCTGTTACATATGCTTCAAAAAGTTTGTCAAAGGTGTAAAGAGCCTACAGCAGGGTAGAGAAAGAAGCACTAGCCTGTGTGTATGGGGTTAAAAAGATGCATCAGTACCTGTTTGGTCTTCGGTTTGAACTGGAAACAGATCACCAGCCACTCATTTCATTGTTTTCGGAAAACAAAGGTATCAATACCAATGCGTCGTCCTGCATCCAGAGGTGGGCGCTGACATTATCTGCCTATGATTATGTCATTCGCCATAGACCTGGCACCGAGAATTGTGCCGATGCATTGAGCCATCTGCTGTTGCCCACACTGGAGGTGGGAACGCCACAACCAGCAGATCTACTGTTAGTCTCAGGATTGCTACCAGTGCCACGTGCTCGTCAGAGTAGGAACGCAGGATAGCTCAGATGAATACGTGGCTTGAGGAATGGTGCAGCAGGGAGGGATTCAAATTCCTGGGACATTGGAACCGGTTCTGGGCGAGATGAGACCAGTACAAACAGGACGGACTGCACCTGGGCAGGACTGGAACCAATGTCCTAGGGGGAGTGTTTGCTAGCGCTGTTGGGGAGGAGTTAAACTAATATGGCAGGGGGATGGGAACCTATGCAGGGAGACAGAGGGAAGTAGAATTGGGGCAGAAGCAAAAGATAGAAAGAAGAAAAGTAAAAGTGGAGGGCAGAGAAACCTAAGGCAAAAAGCAAAAAGGTCCACATTACAGCAAAATTCTAAAGGGGCAAAGTGTGTTAGAAAAACAAGCCTGAAGGCTCTGTGCCTCAATGCGAGGAGTATTCAGAATAAGGTGGACAAATTAACTGCACAGATAGCAGTTAACGGGTATGATGTAATTGGCATCACGGAGACATGGCTCCAGGGTGACCAAGGCTGGGAACTCAACATCCAGGGATATTCAACATTCAGGAAGGATAGACAGAAAGGAAAAGGAGACGGGGTGGCATTGCTGGTTAAAGAGGAAATTAATGCAATAGTAAGGAAGGACATTAGCTGGGATGATGTGGAATCGGTATGGGTGGAGCTACGGAATACCAAAGGGCAGAAAACGCTAGTGGGAGTTGTGTACAGACCATCAAACAGTAGTAGTGAGGTTGGGACAGCATCAAACAAGAAATTAAGGATGCATGCAATAAAGGTACAGCAGTTATCATGGGTGACTTTAATCTACATATTGATTGGGCTAACCAAACTGGTAGCAATGCGGTAGAGGAGAATTTCCTAGAGTGTATTAGGGATGGTTTTCTAGACCAATATGTCGAGGAATCAACCAGGGAGCTGGCCATCCTAGACTGGGTGATGTGTAATGAGAAAGAACTAATTAGCAATCTTGTTGTGCGAGACCCCTTGGGGAAGAGTGACCATAACATGGTAGAATTCTTTATTAGGATGGAGAGTGACACAGTTAATTCAGAAATTAGGGTCCTGAACTTAAGCAAAGGTAACTTCGATGGTTTGAGGCGTGAATTGGCTAGAATAGACTGGCGAGTGATAATTAAAGGGTTGATGGTGGATAGGCAATGGCAAACATTTAAAGATCACATGGATGAACTTCAGCAATTGTACATCCCTGTCTGGAGTAAAAATAAAACGGGGAAGGTGGCTCAATCGTGGCTAACAAGGGAAATTAAGGATAGTGTTAAATTCAAGAAAGAGGCATATAAATTGGCCAGAAAAAGCAGCAAACCTGAGGACCAGGAGAAATTTAAAATTCAGCAGAGGAGGAGAAAGGGTTTAATTAAGAGGGGGAAAATAGAGTACGAGAAGAAGCTTGCCGGGAACATAAAAACTGACTGCCAAAGCTGTGAAGAAAAAAGGATTAGTGAAGACAAACATAGATCCCTTGCAGTTGGATTCAGATGAATTTATAATGGGGAACAAAGAAATGGCAGACCAATTGAACAAATACTTTGGTTCTGTCTTCACGAAGGAAGACACAAATAACCTTCTGGAAGTACTAGGGGACCGTGGGTCTAGTGAGAAGGAGGAACTGAAGGATATCCCTATTAGGCGGGAAATTGTGTTAGGGAAATTGATGGGATAGTCTGCATCCCAGAGTACTTAAGGAAGTGGCCCTAGAAATAGTGGATGCATTGGTGATCATTTTCCAACAGTCTAGCAACTCTGGATCAGTTCCTATGGACTGGAGGGTAGCTAATGTAACGCCACTTTTTAAAAAAGGAGGGAGAGAGAAAGCGGGTGATTATAGACCGGTTAGCCTGACATCAGTCGTGGGGAAAATGTTGGAATCAATTATTAAGGATGAAATAGCAGCGCATTTGGAAAGCAGTGACAGGATCGGTCCAAGTCAGCATGGATTTATGAAGGGGAAATCATGCTTGACAAACCTTCTGGAATTTTTTGAGGATGTAACTAGTAGAATGGACAAGGAGAACCAGTGGATGTGGTGTATTTGGACTTTCAAAAGGCTTTTGACAAGGTCCCACACAAGAGATTGTTGTGCAAAATCAAAGCGCATGGTATTGGGGGTAATGTACTGATGTGGATAGATAACTGGTTGGCAGACAGGAAGCAGAGAGTTGGGATAAACGGGTCCTTTTCAGAATGGCAGGCAGTGACTAGCAGAGTGCCGTGGGGCTCAGTGCTGGGACCCCAGCTCTTTACAATATGCATCAATGATTTGGATGAAAGAATTAAATGTAATATCTCCAAGTTTGCAGATGACACTAAACTGGGTGGCGGTGTGAGCTGTGAGGGGGACGCTAAGAGGCTGCAGGGTGACTTAGACAGGTTACGTGAGTGGGCAAATGCATGGCAGATGCAGTATAATTTGGATAAATGTGAGGTTATCCACTTTGGGGGCAAAAACGCGAAGACAGAATATTATCTGAATGGTGGCAGATTAGGAAAAGGGGAGGTGCAACGAGATCTGGGTGTCATAGTTCATCAGTCATTGAAAGTTGGCATACAGGTACAGCAGGTGGTGAAGAAGGCAAATGGTATGTTGGCCTTCATAGCTAGGGGATTTGAGTAAAGGAGCAGGGAGGTCTTACTGCAGTTGTACAGGGCCTTGGTGAGGCCTCACCTGGAATATTGTGTTCAGTTTTGGTCTCCTAATCTGAGGAAGGACGTTCTTGCTATTGAGGGAGTGCAGCGAAGGTTCACCAGACTGATTCCCGGGATGGCTGGACTGACATATGAGGAGAGACTGGATCAACTGGGCCTTTATACATTGGGGTTTAGAAGGATGAGAGGGGATCTCATAGAAACATACAAGATTCTGATGGGACGGGACAGGTTAGATGCGGATAGATTGTTCCCGATGTTGGGGAAGTCCAGAACCAGGGGACAGAGTCTTAGGATAATGGGTCAGCCATTTAGGACTGAGATGAGGAGAAACTTCTTCACTCAGAGAGTTGTTAATCTGTGGAATTCCCTGCCACAGAGAGTTGTTGATGCCAGTTCATTGGATATATTCAAGTTAGATATGGCCCTTAAGGCTAAGGGGATCAAGGGGTATGGAGAGAAAGCAGGAAAGGGGTACTGAAGGAATGATCAGCCATGATCTTATCAAATGGCGGTGCAGGCTCGAAGGGCAAAATGGCCTACTCCTGCACCTAGTTTCTATGTTTCTATGTTTCTATGTTTAGCGGTAGATGCTTTTAAAAGTGAAGGAATCACTGTCATGGCCCAACAAGTTAAGACCTGGATCAGCCAGGATCCGATATTATCGGTTGTGAAACGTTGTATCCTTAGTGGTGATTGGTCTGCCATACCCAAACAAATGTGTGAGGTGACCAAACCTTACATCCGTCGCAAAGACGAACTATCCATTCAATCAGATTGTATACTGTGGGGTAATCATGTTGTAACGCCTCAGAAAGGCAGAGAGAAATTTGTGCATGATCTACATAGTATGCATCCCGGTATTGTCATGATGAAAGCCATTGCCAGGTCTCATGTATGGTGGCCTGGAGTTGACTCTGATCTGGAATCATGTGTGCATCAGTGCAACACTTGCATGCAGCTTAGTAAAGCACCAGTGGAATCGCCGCTGAGTCTGTGGTTGTGGCCATCTACACCATGGTCCAGGATCCACATCAACTTTGCAGGTCCCTTCCTGGGAAATATGTTCTTAGTTGTGATGGGTTCTTATTCCAAGTGGATAGAGTGTACAATCATGTCATCCAGCACATCCACAGCTACCATTGAGAGCCTTCGTGTCACGTTTGCTGCGCATGGTCTGCCTGACATCGTTGTAAGCGATAACGGATCTTGCTTCACCAGTATGGAGTTACAAGAGTTCATGAAACTCAATGGTATCAAACATGTGAGGTCAGCACCATTCAAACCCGCATCCAATGGACAAGCAGAGTGTGTGGTCCAAACTATCAAGCAGAGTATGAAACATGTAACTCAAGGTTCACTGCAAACTCGTTTGTCATGCCTATTGCTTAGTTACAGGACAAGGCCCCATACGCTTACCAGGATCTCCCCTGCTGAACTATTGATGAAGAGAGGTCTCAAGACCAGGCTCCCTCTTGTCCACCCTGACTTGAATAATTGTGTTGAATACAGACGTCAAAGTCAGCAGTGGTATCATGATCGTGTTACTGTGTCACGTGATATTTCTATCAATGATCCTATGTATGTACTGAATTATGGTCAAGGTCCCAAATGGATCACTGGTACTGTTACGGCCAAAGATGGTAACAGAGTGTTTATCGTTACGCTCAAGAATGGGCAGACTTGCAGGAAACATGTTGATCAGATAAAGCTACGGCCCACAGATGAACCGGAACAGTCTGAGGAAGACGCAATCAGTGACCAACCAACCTACCCTCAGTCATCAGAGGACTCCGCTGTCATCAATGAATCTGGACTTTCAATCCCTGACATGGTCATTGTCACTCCCATCAGATCGGCTACCCAGCCCCCAGTCATAACAGACTCAGAACGCTCGCCCAAGGCTGGAGTTGAACTGAGACGATCAACTCGGGAGCGGAAAGCCCCAGACCATCTCAATTTGTAAAAACACCATTACTAATATCTTAAAGGGGGATATTGTCATGTATGTATGCTTGGGTTTACTTGCCACCCCCAGGTGGTGCCATTATTGGAGGTAATTGGGCTGTGCGCACGTGTGTACGGCCCAGGTATAAAAGCCAACGATCTTGTAATGTGAGCACTTTCGGCCCTAATAAAGTAGAGCCAGGTTTGTACCTGTTCGGAATTTTCAGGACTCAGTCTATTGATTTATTACGTACGCAACAGTTCCAGGGATAAGGGACTTCAGTTATGTAATAGACTGGAGAAACTGGGGTTGTTCTTCTTAGAGCAGAGAAGGTTGAGAGCAAATTTGATGGAGGTCAAAATGATGAGGGGTCGAGACAGAGTAGATAGAGAGAAACTGTTCCCATTGGCAGAAGGGTCGAGAACCAGAGGACACAGATTTAAGGTGATTGGCAGAAGGACCAAAGGCGACATGAGAATAAACTTTTTTTACACAACGAGTGGTTATAATCTGGAATGCACTGCCTGAGAGGGTGGTGGAGGCAGACTCAATCGTGGCTTTCACAAGGGAATTGGATAAGTACCTGAAGGAAAACAATTCGCAGGGCTACGGGGAAAGGGCGGGGGAGTGGGACTAGCTGAAATGCTCTTGCAGAGAGTCGGCACAGGCTTGACAGGTTGAATGGCCTCATTCTGTGCTGTAACCATTCTATGATTCTATAGCATGGCAATGGCATTATAATGGAAAGAAAGAAATAGTGCAACCTCAGGATGTCTCAAAGCACTTTACAGCCAATTAAGTACTTTGAAGTGTCGTCACTGTTGTAATTTAGGAATTGAGTGGTAATCATTGAAGAAGTAGTTATTGGTTTCTTCTGATGTGTTGGCAGTTGGCAGAGTGCAGTTGAACAATCAATCGATCGGCTCCACAAGGTTCTTGATTGTAGTGGACTCAGAAACTAGTAACATTGCCGCTTCTGTTTTGTGTGGTTTCAATGTGGTAAGTCACAGAATAAATCCTGTCATGGGATCTGATGATCTTGCATTGTTCATTGGTCTAGTGAACACATAGCCTTCCCTGCAGATATTTTCATTGTGGTAATCTCGGGTTGCAAAAAATATCTGGTTGTTGCCAGTTCATGTGCAGCAGTTGGCATTGACAATCAAGGGCTGATTGAGAGTTGCTATAGCTGGACTCTAACCAGGACTCATTATGGACCAGTTTCAGTCGTATGGCAGCATGAAAGATAGGAAGCTTTGTCTGCAGACTAAACCTTTTGGTCTACCATATAACAAAGGATATAGGAGGAAAAGAGTTCTACAGAATGAGGTGATACTGGAAGATTGGCGTAGGCATGGTCTACTTTGTATTTTGGCTGCTGCTTCAGACCCAAGCCTTTGACCTCCTTTTACACTTCCTTCTGGTCAATATCTAACGTGTTGTAAAACTGTTGTGAAGTGCCTTGGGACATTTTACTACGTTAAAGGTGCTATATAAATAAAAGTTATTATTACTGGATCAACTGGGTTTGTATTCACTGGAGTTCAGAAGAATGAGAGGGGATCTCATAGAAACGTTTAAAATTCTGACGGGTTTAGACAGGTTAGATGCAGGAAGAATGTTCCCGATGTTGGGGAAGTCCAGAACCAGAGGTCACAGTCTAAGGATAAGGGGTAAGCCATTTAGAACCGAGATGAGGAGAAACTTCTTCACCCAGAGAGTGGTGAACCTGTGGAATTCTCTACCACAGAAAGTTGTTGAGGCCAATTCACTAAATATATTCAAAAAGGAGTTAGATGTAGTCCTTACTACTAGGGAGATCAAGGGGTATGGCGAGAAAGCAGGAATGGGGTACTGAAGTTGCTTGTTCAGCCATGAACTCATTGAATGGTGGTGCAGGCTCGAAGGGCCAAATGGCCTACTCCTGCACCTATTTTCTATGTTTCTATATTTTTATTACTGAAGGATGATTAAACAGGGTGTCCATTCATTGAAAACTGGATTCTCGACTACCTCCCTAGACACTAGGCAAGTTAGAATGAATTGTTCATAGCCTGGGTATGAGCCACACTAAATCTCAAACCCTTTAATCTCCCTTCCTGCTGATGGCACTGCTGTTTTGGGGGCCTATTCTGTTCTTCTTACTCAATATTTTTTAGGCCTCCTATCTTAAATCATTTTCATAGGTAACTCGGATGTCCCTATGCCTTTGAGAATATATTCATTAGCCTTGATAAATAGGTAAGCTTTTGGTAATGTACTCAGGATAATGAATAGAACAACCTTTTTGCTAATTGCTTTTAGCTATTAGCATTAGCCGATACCTCCAAAGGATCTCCCTGCAATTTTCAATGAACAGTTGAACATTTCATCATCAGACCTTGTTTAGCAAATAACAGTAACATAATACATGCACCACACAGGTGTGTACACGACAGATATATATTATATAGTTACAGTTGCAATCCTATCTCTTCAAAATGATAACAATAAAAGGTCACAATCAAATCTAAGCTCCTCTGTGGTCATTTATTTTGCAATATTTTCTCATACTTCTTACCACTGCGGGGACTTAATTCTATTTTCTGGACAATACCAACTCTCACACTATTTCACTCCATCCAACTCTGCTTAATGAGCAGATCTGACCATTAATATATATCACTCAAGCAGCATCGCCAAAACAGATTATCTGGTCATTTATTTCATTGCTGTTTGAGGGAACTTTCTGTGCGCAAATTTGCTGCCATGTTTCCATGTCAATGCCAATCTTAGCTTACAATTAGAAGTTTAACAACATTTATTCCTGGGATGTGGGGAACATTGCAAAATGATGATAGCCTATCCCTATTGCCCTGAGGGCCTTAAGAAGTGAGTTAGATCTAGGCCAGATCAGGTAGGGTTTCCAAGTTCCCTTCCCTGAAAAGCATGAATGAATCCCAGTTGGAATTTTACACCAATCCAGCAACTTTCATGCTCATTTTTCTGGTGCCAGCATCTAAAATTCCAAATTAATTGAATTCAATTTCATTACTCGCTATTCTGGGATTTGGACTCATGTTCTGGATTTTTGGCTCTTTTGCGCCCCGGAGAGATGGTAAATGCTGTTTTAGGGCGTAATGCCGGTCGTCCAGGTTTTAGCGCCCGGCCGGTAAATTTGGCAACTGATTTGCGGCGCCCCAAAAACTTACTGCCCTGCCCTCCACTTTGACTGAGATCATGACTTCAATCGTCATGCAAGCACCCCGAATGGAAAATTCGGCCCTTACGCCTCATTTAATGCCCGCCCCAGGAAACGTCTGAAAAAAATCAGCATTCCCAGGGTGCAGCAGGCGGTATTAGCAGCGTATTTAAAGGGAGGGTTAGACATCGCAGTTGACATTGACTGTTACAGTTGCGAACAGTACGCTGTGTGAAGATCCGACTTGTAAATGGCACTTCTGTGTGCAAAGTCAGTGAGAGAGTTGAATGGGGGCATTACAAGTTCACCAGTGGATTATGCTGGTTGCTATTAGCAGGCGGCTTCAAGCTAGAAGGAGAGCTCTTGGCCATGTGGGCCTACAGATGACGAGAGATCGAGGACGTCTGGGGAGAAGGCCTTACCCCCCATGGGTTTACCGGGACCATCATTTCTCCAGCTCTCTGAGGCACAGTGCCTGATAAGGCTGCGCTTCCAAAAGGAAGTGCTGACAGAGATATGTGATCTCCTACAGGCAGACCTACAGTCTACTAGCGCCAACAGGACTGCACTGCCCGTTGCAGTGAAGGTGACTGTGGCGATGGCCTTCTATGTCTCCAGCTCCTTCCGGGCAGCAGCAAGGGACATATGCAGTATCTCTCAACACGCTGCACATCGCTGCATTCGGCATGTAACAAAGGCTCTATACGCCCACAGAATGGACTTCATAAAGTTTCCAATGAGCAGGGAGAGCCAGAATGAGAGGACTCCCCGAGAGTTCAAGGAGCCATTGACTGCACACACGTCGCCTTGCAAGCACCTTTCGACAATGCAGAGCTATTCAGAAACCGAAAGGGATACCACTCCCTAAACATGCAGCTGGTGTGCGACCACACGCAGCGCATCCTGGAGACACTGACTTCCTTCAAAATTATAGGGGAAGGAGCTGTCAGAGGAGCAAGGCACAGAGCTTGGGCAACATACTTACGTTGCCTGTCCTGGATTTAAGCACACACTCAATGTTAAGTCCAAATAACAATATTTCTAACACATACACTCAAGCATAACTAAAACTGCTCTAGATGGTTAGAAGGGAATATTAAAGACTTTGAATTTATAAAACCAGAGCCACGTGGACCTTTGCTCTGTGGCATAGATGACTTTGTTCTATAACAGTGTAGTTTGACCTCAAGTCAAGAACATAGATGAAGACACAAACTTGAGATCATGTTCCCACATTCGAGCAGTAAATACTGAATGACTACATATCCACCATGAGTGCATGACCTGAGTATGAGTTTTGTACAACAGCAACAACAACTACTTTTATTTCTATAGCACTTTTAACATAGTAAAACAGCCCAAGGGGCTTCACAGCAGTGTTATAAGACAAAACAAATACATTTGACAGTGAACCACATAAGAAGAAATTACAGCAATTGAACAAAAGCTTGGTCAATGAGGTAGGTTTTAAGGAGCGTCTTAAAAGAGGAAAGAGAGGTAGAGAGGTGGAAAGGTTTAGGGAGGGAGTTCCAGAGCTTAGGGCCCAAACAGCTGAAGACACGGCCACCGATGGTTGAGCAGTTATAATCAGGAATGTTCAAGAGAGTAGAATTTGAGGAACGCAGACATCTCGTGGGGTTGTGAGGCTGAAAGAGGTTACAAAGATAGGGAGGGGCGAGGCCATGGAGGGATTTGTAAACACGGATGAGAATTTTGAAACCGAGGTCTGATATATGGGTAATATTAGATTTGTGTTCTATAACCACTCCCGCCTCACTGCTCATCAACTGATTCTTACTTTTCCTGGATAGTGCTCTCTTGCATATGTCCGTGTCAATCTTCAAGTTTATCCCAATCTCGTTCTTGCCAGTCCTCTGTTCTATTCTGGCTTTCTGCTGCTCTCCATTTCATTTTTTTATGGATTGTAATATAAACAGTGACATATGACGGGACACATCATAATCTCCTTCCAAAAAACTGTATCAAACCAAACTGCATATCAAGATAATGGCATATTACAGGAAATGAAATATTTGTGCCATTTCTCTACAAGATATGCCTGTGCAGTTTATTTTCTATAATTTATTCCTTCCTATATATGTCCATTGTTATGTGATCAGTAAAATTTCCCATTGTGACATCAACTCTTTCACTGAGGCTGGGGGTCAATTGAAAATTTTAAAACTGAGATTGATATTTTTGATCGGCAAAGGTATTAATTGTTATGGAACCAAGGCGGGTAGATGGAGTTAAGATACAGATCAGCCTGATCTAATTGAATGGCAGAACAGGCTCAAGGGGCTGAATGGCCTACCCCTTGCCTCAGCTCATCCGCTGCTGAAACCCTCATCCATGCGTTTGTTACCTCTAAACTTGACTATTCCAATGCACTTCTAGCTGGCCTCCCACATACTACCCTACGTAAACTAGAGGTGATCCAAAATTCGGCTGCCCATGTCCTAACTCGCACCAAGTCCCGCTCACCCATCACCCCTGTGCTCACTGACCTACATTGGCTCCCGGTTAAGCAATGCCTCGATTTCAAAATTCTCATCCTTATTTTCAAATCCCTCCATGGTCTCGCCCCTCCCTATCGCTGTAATCTCCTCCAGCCCCACAACGCTCCCCCCCCCCCCGCCCCCAAGATGTCTACACTCCTCTAATTTGCCCTCTTGAGCACCCCTGATTCTAATCGCCCAACCATTGGTGGCCGTGCCTTCTGTTGCCTAGACCCCAAGCTCTGGAACTCCCTGCCTAAACCTCTCCGCCTCGCTAACTCTCTTTCCTCCTTCAAGACGCTCCCTAAAACCTACCTCACCTGTGCTAATTTCTACTTATGCGGCTCGGTGCCAAATTGTTTTATCTCATAATAACCCTGTGAAGCACCTTGGGACATTTCACTACGCTAAAGGTGCTATATAAATACAAGTTAATGTTGTTCCTATGTTCCCATGCATGCCATTGTGACATCAGCTGTTTGATACATGCCCATTGTGACATCAGCTGTTTGATACATGCCCATTGTGACATCAGCTGTTTGATACATGCCCATTGTGACATCTGTTTCCCCTCATACCACATTGTGAAGTATTTCTGCACTTGGGGTGCCCACTACTTTGCAAGCTGCTACACAGTGACGTCCATGGTTTTGTGATGACTCATCCCTGCTTCACAGTTAACTGACAGATTATAAAACTGAGAATCAGCTGCAGGAGTGTGGGATTCATCCACAATAAGGCTGCAGCAGCATATTGGCACAAGAAATTTGGCACCAACTATGCAATTTGTTTTATGTTGTAGACAGCACCATCTCTCAGAAAATAAATGATGCGAAAACATTGATAGATGTGGTAACGCGTGACACAAAGTTCTGTATAAAGTGGAGAAGTGCAAACATCATTCATCTTGTATTACCAATTTGGAGCTAATCCATTCAGAGACTCGTCCCCTTTCTTTGAAAAATGATTTTCTTTTCTGTGATTTTCAGCACAGTGCTTTCACACTGTTGTGTAACTTCATTCTGTATGAAGGTGAGAGAGGCAGAGCTGAAGAATAAAAAGCTTTCTTGCATCCAGTACCATGATTGTGAGCACAAGCAGGACCACTAATCCTCCTTGTTGTGTATCTCTGATGGAAAAGGCTCATCAACAAGCTTGAGTTAATGGAAAAATACCTTGTCACATGATACCAGACTGCGATGTCATGGGAGGATCACATCGGCTCATTAATATCCTTTCCGTTTGCTCCATGTTTATTCTTTTTATATGTCATTGTTAAGCCTAGTATTTCAAAATGAAGCAGTGGCATGAGTGTTGGCAATGCTAAACTGATGGGATGTTGTTTGATGAGGGATGAAGCGTGATTGATCCAATCAATCATTCAGCTAATGCTTAATTTGGCAAGCTAGAAAGCCACAAGAATTTGATTGCTATTCAATGACATTGCAAAGATTTTCATTTTTGCAATATATTATTTTTTTAAAGAAGTGACTGTTGCCAACGACCGGAAGCATGCTAGCGTGCCCGTTCCCTTCCTTGCTTTTTCTCACCAGCTTGCTCCATTCCTGGCTTTTAATTTATTTTTAACCAGCTCCCTTCCCGTGACGAACTGGAAGCACACATGCAGAGGACGCTTTCGGTTCGTTGGCAGCAATCGCGTCCTTTATTTTTTAAACAGTTTATCCCCCAAACACTGCTTACTAAAAGTAAGGGGTCAATTTTCCTGACCTTTGTCCCTAGGGAATACCCATACCCCGAGAGCAAAGATCAGGAAAAAAGGATTGCTTTTTTCTTCCACCTTTACGCTGCCTCAGTCATCCACCTCGCTTCCCTGGGGCGCCCAAGAAGTTGGCAGCCAGCTTGCACTGGGAATATGCATAGCTCAAGAGTTTTCTAACCCCAAGTGCATGACATTGCATTTGGCCACATAAAATGAAAATTGTCACACACTGACTCATCCATATAACTTAGTTAAAATTGACGCAGATCTTTTGATACGTTCTGAATCACCAACGCTGTGCACATTTTTGTACGCTCTGCAAATTTGAGAACAGTTTTGTTTCAGTCCTCCTCAAGATTAATTAATGAAAATAATGAACAGCAACACGCCCAATATGAAGCCCTGAAGAACTCTGCTTGTAAATGGGCCCCAAGCAGATCCATCCCATTAAAGATAACCTTCTACTTATGTGATATCAACCAGCTATTGTAATCCTGTAATCCCAAGAGAGCTCAATAAAATTCCAATAACCGTATATGCTTTATTTAAAATACTTTTTGGAAATCAAGGTATACTGCGTCTATTAGACTATCTTCATCCACTGGTCAAGTGACATTCTCAAAAAACGCAATCAATTAGTGAGGTAGGATCTATGTTTTCTAAAGCCATTTTAAGTGTAATTAATAACCACCAATTTCTCCAAGTGATCAAATATCATATCAGGGATAATACTTTCCAATAATAAAAACAGAAAATGCTGGAAATACTCAGCAGGTCAGGCAGCATCTGGGGAGAGAGAAACAGAGTTAATGTTTCAGGTCGATGACCTTTCATCAGAACTGGAAAAGGTTAGAGATGTAACAGGTTTTAAACAAGAGGCAGGGAAAGAGGGGAGGGGAGGAAAGAACAAAAGGGAGGCAGGAGAGATTAAATGACCAGAGGGATGATGGTGCAAGGCAAAAGGTGATGGTAACGGGACAGGTAAAGAAACAAAAGATGGGTCTAGCGGAGCTGTAAATGGGAATATCAGAATCATTACCAACAGTTGCTGTCTGAAAAATGGACAGTAGATTCCTTACTCCCATCCTCATGGGCCAATTATTTCCAAAGTCTGATTCTATTTCCGCTCTCAAATGAATAATGGGACCACGTGAGCCATCCTACAAGCAGTGGAACCAACCAGACATCAATGAGCTTTGAATACATGAGCCAGAGGCACACATATGACCTTCCCAGTTACCCCGAGCATTTGGGAAAAATGGCTCCAAGTCCTGCAGCACTGACTTCAAGTAGGCTACAGTAGTCTAGTAGTTATGGTACTGGCCTAGCAAACTAAAGTTCATGAGTTCAAATCCTGTCTTTAGAAGTTGTGAAATTGAACTTGAAAAATCTAGTAATTTGTGGACTAAAAAAAATGATCATAAATGTTACTGGATTATTGTAAAATTACAAGTGGCTCACTAATATCCTTTGGGGAGGGACCTGCCACTCCTGCTATGGCCTACTCGGTGATTGACTCAATGCAGAGCAACAAGGGATAGGCAATAGATGGGAACTTCCAATGTTGCCCATCAAGTGCATTAACCGTAGCTAAAGCCATTTCTGCAGTTGCTTATAATGAAGTAATTTTGGCTACATACCTATATCCTGGGATCATGGCAACATATAGTATTATCTTCAGAAATGAAAATTGTGCAAAGTATCCATTTAGATTATCGGCCATCTCTTTATCATCATATGTAACCTGACCAATTCCTCGAGGGAATAATGGGGCCATTGATTGCTCTCAGACGCCAAACATTACTGAAAAAAGTCTCGCATCATCACCATTGCAGTTGTCCACTATACTTTTCATAATGCATTTTTAGCAGAACTAATACCGATTTTAGCTATCCCCAGTCATTTTTTTATACCTGTTCCTATTCAGTTGACAATTGAACCTTTTATACATAATCAAATGTATTTTTATAGGTTTTATAGGTTTATTTTTCTACAAACACACCCTACATAGCTAGTTAGCTATTACTAGCCTTGAACCCTCTTTCTTTGTTAGAGATGTGCAAGGCTTTTTTGTCCTTAAGCATTCATTTAAAAATAATATTTTTCTTCAAAATCACAATTATTCTTATCCAACACTCTACCTCATACTTTTTCTCCTCAGTGACAATTTAGCCTTCCTAAAATTAGGTAGGGACATTAAATTGTCAATTATACTAAGTTGCTTGAACAATTAAAATCTAGTAACACACTAATCATTATTGCCCAGATGCTTCCCCACAAAGATATTCTCTGGCTGATTAAGTTCAAAATCTGATAAACTGTCCTTGGTACTCTGTAAGATGTTGAACATGGCAATCATTTTTCATAGTATTGACAAATAACTCAACGTTTCTTCCTTCTACAATTGGCGGCCCCATATTGCATTGCTTAACAGAAGCACAGTTAAAGTCTCCTATGGTTTAACTGCACTGATTTACTGCTCTCATTTTTCACAACGCTCCCCATCCTGCTCCATCTTTGCCCCAGAGACCAATAACACGTGCCAAGGATCATCCCCTGATCACCCCTAAGCTCTAGCTGCAGCCAAACTGTTTCAATACCTGCAATACCTGCTCTCCAATCTTCTTCTTCTCAACTGCAGCTAAGTCATCTTTTATAAATAAAGCTACTATCCTTTTGCTTTGTGACCTGACCTATCTATGCAGAATACTGTAGAATTTGTCAGCTGTACTTTTGAAACACCATTAATATTCAAGCTGGTTTCAGAAATACCAATTACGTTTCAATTCTCTATGGAAGTGGATGTCTTTAATTCTAGCATTTTATATCTGATATTTCTACATTAATATAAAAGAATTTTGTTCATGCCTTATGTAGTTCACCTTATGTAAACCAACGTGATCGCTGTAATTGAAATTAAATTGTTATTATTACCACCATCAAACTGCCCTAGATTCCCAATCCTCGTGGAACTACACACAGTATCAACTATAGTATCCTCTGTGCCAACTAGTTTAAGTACTTCCCAGTGGAACTTTCTACATTCTAAGCTGGTCTTTGAGCCTCTAACCTATTTGAGTGTAACTCATGTTTCCTGAAAAAAATACCTACCATTAAATGATCCTCTGTTATCTACCAACACAAGTGTTTTTTTTAACTCCATGGGTAGATTTTTGTGCTGGAGTGTAAAATGGGTGATAGTGAGTCATCAACCCGTTTTACATCTCTCCCAATTCTTATTTGGTGATGATGATGTAGATGTAAAACAGGCTGCCGACTGACTATTGTTGGACTGCTTTCTTGTTCTTTTTCATGATGTTGCTTTGAAAGTCAGATTACACATCAGTTGTAGCGATGGCAGGATCAGGTCTTTATTAAAACTTCATACTACACAAAAACCAGTCTGAAAGCTACTGAGACATAAATTTCACAAAACCAGTGCATGCTCCCTGCTTGTGAGACACACACGTTCCGTTTTCCAATGTCTCTTATACAAAATCAGTTCATTGACCTCTAGATTCCATACGTACTATCAATAAATCATGGTACATCAAAAGTACATACAGATACTAACCAATGTAAACTAAACAACCAGCCACAACCTCCTGAAATCGGTTTGTTGCCGCAATCGACTCTTGCCATGAATTTTATTACTATAACACACAGGTGACCAAATTGACACATTTGACATCCTCTCCTTTGATCTGATACCTAATATACAATCCAGGCTGATCAGAAAACCTGCTTGAACTTTTAACCCAGCATGTGGCATCTCAGACTGCGCCAAAAGTGAGGCGTTTCAGACTTTTGGCGTTCCCACAGCTATCACCCATTTTACACTACAGCGCAAAGTCAAGATCTACCACATGTCACCAGCCAATCGTTAAAACCAATGGCCTTGTTACTCCTTTCTGATGAACTTCCAGTGACTGGCAACAATCCAGAGACAACTGACTTAGCTCTTTTACCCTAAATTTAATTACCATTCTCTGGCAATTGTAATTTAAAACGACAGACTTCCTAGCCATTATATATTTCATATGGATCTGTAAAATAATTAGAGTTTCCCTAATTTCTTCTTTCATTCAACCATTCACCTTGCTGTCTATATTTTCACATTCAACCCAGAAAACACATAACAGCTCTAGTAAAAGACTTCCCTCTGCACATCGCACTGTCAGCATGTCCCGCAATGAAGTGTGCAACTGACAAAGCTCTATCACGGAACTTACAAACTGTGGGACTTTACTCTGGAGGTGGGCCCTGTTGTAATTCTATCCTCCCTCTCCTTTTCTGGGTTTAAGAACAGGTAGTAGAGGTAGAGAGGGATCAGATGAGCTGCTGGGAAGCTGGGAATTGTCTTTCAAAATCTGAGAAGAGCCAAAACAGGAAAGCAGTTATTAGTGCTGAGAAGTGTGATATGAATTAGATGCAACTGTGCAGGGCCAAGAACTAGCAGCAGATTTGCCAAGGAACGCATCGACTCAACCAAGTAGTTTAGGGCTTCCACTTCCCTATGAAGCTTTAGCAATTTTGACTTCTAGGGAAGCAAAATTGGAACTTTCGGAGCAAGAGACGACAATACCTCCTTTCAACCTCCCCTCCACCCCTCCAATAAAGGGGGATACCGTAGTCATTGCACTGGAGCCCTTTGACCTCAGAGTGGCCATACTGAGGACAGAGGCCAGACCTGCTTCGTTTCTGTCTTGCACCATTTGGCTTTAGTCACAGAAACACTGTAAACCGAAACCTCCCACTCAGTCACAGGCTACCACACAAAGTTACAAAGGGTTTAAAAAAAAAATCCCCTAAAAGTCCTACATTTAAAAAAGTTAAAAATCACGGTTTACATCGTTTCAAAGTTTATATACAGAAACAAAGTCAGCCACCAAGCAGCAAGTCCGAATGCAATCTATTCATTAGATTCAGAAGGGTCCTAATGCTCCTAACCTGCCTGCCTCCTATTTAAAAAAAGGGGGCAGACAAAAAGCAGGAAACTATAGACCAGTTGGCCTAACATCTGTGGTTGGGAAAATGTTGGAGTCCATTATTAAAGAAGCAGTAGCAGGACATTTGGAAAAGCAAAATTCAGTCAGGCAGAGTCAGCATGGATTTATGAAGGGGAAGTCATGTTTGACAAATTTGCTGGAGTTCTTTGAGGATGTAACGGACAGGGTGGATAAGAGGGAACCAATGGGTGTGGTGTATTTGGACTTCCAGCAGGCATTTGACAAGGTGCCACATAAAAGGTTACTGCACAAGATAAAAATTCACAGGGTTGGGGGTAATATATTAGCATTGATAGAGGATTGGCGAACTAAAAGAGAACAGAGAGTCGAGACAAATGGTTCATTACCTGGTTGGCAATCAGTAACTAGTGGGATCAGTGCTGGGACCCCAGCTATTTACAATCTATATTAACGACTTGGAAGAAGGGACTGAGTGTAACGTAGCCAAGTTTGCTGACGATACAAAGATAGGAGGAAAAGCAATGTGTGAGGAGGACACAAAAAATCTGCAAAAGGACATCGACAAGCTAAGTGAGTGGCAGATGGAGGATAATGTTGGAAAGTGTGAGATCATGCACTTTGGCAGAAAAAAAATCAAAGAGCAAGTTATTATTTAAATGGAGAAAGATTGCAAAGTGCCGCAGTACAGCGGGACCTGAGGGTACTTGTGCATGAAACACAAAAGGATAATGTTGTGTATGGAGAAAGAGTCAGACTGAACACTGTGAGCTCAAAGTAAAGTGTGACCGTAGTCTTTTATTGCAGGTCTCCAGAGTGCCTCTCCAACCTTTGAAGCCTCCTTAAATACCTCTGCTCCCAAGGGATTATGGGATCCCTTGAGGCTCCAGGGGATTAGCCCTCTGGTGGCTGTACAGAGTAAATACATGTCCACATATATAACAACACTTCCCCCCCCACAAAGTCAATAGTGTAACTATTTACAATGTGAGTCGATCTGGGGCCCTTCTTGCCTTGGTTGATCGTCTTGGTGTGAAAGCTGGTGTTGTTGAATCATTTGTTGGGCCCTCGCTGTGCAGCTGGCCTTGCTGGGCTGCCTGGTGTGTTGGGCCCTGCAGGGCTGCTGTGGATGATGGGTTCTGCTTCGTGGTCAACCGGGGTGCCGGTTGCCACTGGTGTGTATGTTGGGGGTCAAAAAAGGTAGGGTCCAAGGTGGGTTCCTCAGGATAGTCTGTGAATCTGAGTTTGATTTGGTCCAAGTGTTTCCGGTGAATGAGTCCATTTGAAAGTTTGACCCGAAACACCCTGCTCCCCTCTTTGGCCACGACAGTGCCGGGAAGCCACTTGGGACCTTGTCCATAATTTAATACAAATACAGGATCATTGATTTCAATCTCGCATGACACATTTGCGCTATCATGGTATGCACTTTGTGGAAGCCGCCTGCTCTCTACCTGTTCATGTAGATCAGGCTGAACTAACGAGAGCCTTGCCTTAAGTGCTCTTTTCATGAGCAGATCAGCAGGTGGGATCCCAGTGAGTGAGTGGGATCTCGTGCGGTAACTAAGCAGGACTCGGGATAGGCGAGTCTGCAGTGAGCCTTCAGTTACCCTCTTCAAGCCTTGCTTGATGGTTTGCACTGCTCTCTCTGCCTGACCATTGGCCGCTGGTTTAAACGGGGCAGATGTAATATGTTTGATCCCATTACAAGTCATGAATTCTTTGAACTCAGCACTGGTAAAACATGGCCAGTTGTCGCTCACCAGGACATTGGGTAGGCCGTGTATGACAAACATGGCCCACAGGCTTTCATTGGTGGCAGCGGGCGTGCTAGCCGACATTATCTCACATTCAATCCACGTGGAGTACGCGTCTACAACCACAAGGAACATTTTACCCAAGAACAGGCCTGCATAGTTGACGTGTACCCGAGACCACGGTTTGGAGGGCCAAGACCATAAACTTAGCGGCGTCTCCCTGGGTACATTGCTTAACTACGAGTAATGAGAAAAGACCACGGTCCATCTCATTCGCCTTCTACCAGCGTGTATTACATCTGTGAACGCAGGATTCTAAGTCCGCATCGATACCGGGCTATCACATGTGGGACCTGGCTATCGCTTTCATCATTACGATGCCTGGGTGGGTACTGTGGAGGTCATTGATGAAGGTGTCTCTGCCCTTCTTGGGGACCACTACTCGATTGCCCCACAGAAGGCAGTCTGCCTGTATAGACATTTCATCTTTGTGCCACTGGAATGACTGTATCTCTTCCTGCATTTCCACTGGGGCACTGGACCAGCTCCCATGAAGCACACAGCTTTTGACTAGAGATAATAAGGGGTCCTGGCTTGTCCAGGTTTTGATCTGCCGGGCAGTGACGGGTGATTGCTCACTCTCAAATGCTTCCATAACCATGGCTAGATCTGCGGGCTGCATCATTTCCACCCCCGTGGTGGGCAATGGCAGCCAACTGAGAGCATCGGTGCAGCTTTCTGTGGCAGATGGCGTAGTTATATGCGGACAATGTGAGCGCCCATCTCTGGATGCGGGCCGATGCGTTGGTATTTACCCTTTTACTCTCGGAAAACAGGGATATAAGTGGCTTATGGTCAGTTTCCAATTCGAATTTTAGCCCAAACAGGTATTGATGCATTTTCTTTAGCCCATAGACACACGCTAACGCTTCTTTCTCAATCATACTGTAGGCTCTCTCAGCCTTAGATAGACTCCTGGATACATAAGCAACCGGTTGCAGTTTCCCGAAATCATTAGCTTGTTGCAATACACACCCGACGCCATATGACGACGCATCACATGCTAGTACCAAACGCTTACATGGATCATACAACACAAGCAATTTGTTTGAGCATAACAATTTTCTTGCTTTTACAAAGGCATTTTCTTGGTTTATGCCCCAAACCCATTTGTCCCCTTTTCATAGTAAGACATACAGTGGTTTGAACAGTGTGCTGAGACCCGGTAAGAAGTTACCAAAGTAGTTCAGTAGTCCCAGGAACGACCGCAGCTCCGTCACTTTCTGTGGCCTCGGTGCGTTCTCGATTGCCTCCGTCTTCGCGTTGGTGGGCCTGATGCCGTCCGCCGCAATCCTCCTTCCCAAGAACTCCACTTCAGGCGCCAGGAAAACGCACTTCGAGCGTTTTAACCTGAGCCCCACGTGGTTGAGTCGACTAAGAATCTCCTCCAGGTTCTGCAGGTGCTCGACTGTGTTCCGACCTGTGACCAAGATGTCGTCCTGGAAGACCACGGTGCGCGGGACCGACTTCAGTAAACTTTCCATGTTTCTCTGGAATATCGCCGCCGCTGATCGGATTCCAAACAGGCGTCTGTTATAAACAAAAAGACCTTTGTGCGTGTTGATGCAGGTGAGGGCCTTCGATGATTCCTCCAGTTCCTGCGTCATGTAGGCTGAAGTCAGATCCAGCTTCATGAACATCTTTCCTCCCGCCAGTGTTGCAAAGAGGTCGTCGGCCTTTGGTAGTGGGTATTGGTCCTGCAGGGAGAAACGATTGATAGTTACTTTGTAATCGCCAAAGATTCTGACAGTGATTTCTCCCTTGAGGATTGGGACAATAGGACTGGCCCACTTGCTGAACTCGATTGGTGAAATAATGCCCTCTCTTTGCAGCCAGTCTAGCTCGACCTCTACCCTCTCATGTACGGTACTGCTCTCGCCTTGTGATGGATGGGTCACGTCCCCGGAATTAGGTGGATCTGCACTTTTGCTCCTTGGAATTTCCCGATGCCTGGTTCGAACAGCGAAGGAAATTTGTTTAAGACCTGGGTACACGAAGTGTCGTCAGCGGGCGATAGCGCTCGGATGTCGTCCCAGTTCCAGCGTATCTTTCCCAGCCAGCTCCTGCTGAGCAGCGTGGGACCATCGCCCGGTACCACCCAGAGTGGTAGTTTGTGCACCACTCTATCGTAGGAGACCTTTATGGTAGCACTGCCGATTACAGGAATCAGTTCTTTCATGTAAGTTCTTAGTTTCGTGCGAACTGGAGTTAAGACTGGCCTTGAGGCCTTGTTGCAGCACAACCTTTCGAAAGTCTTTTTGCCCATGATGGACTGGCTCGCGCCCGTGTCCAGCTCCATTGACACCGGGAGTCCATTTAGTTCAACATTCAGCATTATCGGGGGACAATTCGTGGTGAATGTGTGCACCCCATGTACCTCTGCCTCCTCGATCTGAGGCTCTGGTTCGTCGTGATTCTCTGTCGATCTATCCTCCTCTGCAACATGGTAGTTTGCAGGTTTAACAAGCTTTGCAGCTCGCCTGCACACTCGTTGGAGGTGTCCCATTGTTCCACAGCCCTTGCAAACGTACTCTTTGAATCGGCATGAATGGAAACGATGATCACCCTCGCAGCGCCAACAAGGTCTTAATGGCCTTGCATTCATCACCCTTGATGGTGGACTCTGAGATATCTGCGGACGTGCAGCTGCAGGTATGTGTGACCTGTCCTGTACGTTACGGTTCGAAAACAACATCACGTTGTTCACAGTACTTGTAGCAGCACTTGTGTGCTGAGAGATTTGCTTCGTATTGTCATTGGTGGCAATGAACGCCTGGGCTATCGCTATAGCCTTACTCAAGGTTGGGGTCTCTACAGTCAAAAGTTTGCAAAGTATGGTTTCATGGCCAATGCCAAATATGAAAAAGTCTCTGAGCATGTGCTCCAAATGTCCTTCAAATTCACAATGTCCTGCAAGGCGTCTTAGCTCGGCGGCATAACTCACCACTACCTGGCCTTTAGACCTTTTGTAGGTATAGAACCGGTACCTTGCCATCAGAACGCTTTCCTTCGGGTTCAAATGCTCTCGGACCAGTGTGCACAAATCGTCGTACAGTTTCTCCGTGGGTTTCGCTGGAATGAGCAGATTCTTAATGAGGCCAAACGTTGGTGCCCCACAGACGGTGAGGAGGATCGCCCTTCGTTTGGCAGCGCTCTCTTCCCCATCTAGCTCGTTGACCACGAAGTATTGGTCGAGTCGCTCCACAAAAGTTTCCCAATCATCTTCCTCCGAGAATTTCTCCAGGATGCCCACTGTTCTCTGCATCTTTGGCTTCGCTATCTGTATCTCGTCGCCAGTTGTTGTGTATGGAGAAAGAGTCAGACTGAACACTGTGAGCTCAAAGTAAAGTGTGACCGTAGTCTTTTATTGCAGGTCACCAGAGTGCCTCTCCAACCTGTGAAGCGTCCTTAAATACCTGTGCTCCCAAGGGATTATGGGATCCCTTGGGACTCCAGGGGTGAGCCCTCTGGTGGCTGTAAATACAAGTCCACATATAGATATGTAAAGAGAAAAAGGTTATTAAAGACAAACGTAGGTCCCCTGCAGTCAGAATCAGGGGAAGTCATAACGGGGAACAAAGAAATGGCGGACCAATTGAACAAGTACTTTGGTTCGGTATTCACGAAAGAGGACACGAACAACCTTCCGGTTATAAAAGGGGTCGGGGGGTCTAGTAAGGAGGAGGAACTGAGGGAAATCCTTATTAGTCGGGAAATTGTGTTGGGGAAATTGATGGGATTGAAGGCCGATAAATCCCCAGGGCCTGATGGACTGCATCCCAGAGTATTTAAGGAGGTGGCCTTGGAAATAGTGGATGCGTTGACAGTCATTTTCCAACATTCCATTGACTCTGGATCAGTTCCTATGGAGTGGAGGGTAGCCAATGTAACCCCACTTTTTAAAAAAGGAGGGAGAGAGAAAACAGGGAATTATAGACCGGTCAGCCTGACATCGGTAGTGGGTAAAATGATGGAATCAATTATTAAGGATGTCATAGCAGTGCATTTGGAAAGAGGTGACATGATAGGTCCAAGTCAGCATGGATTTGTGAAAGGGAAATCATGCTTGACAAATCTTCTAGAATTTTTTGAGGATGTTTCCAGTAGAGTGGATAAGGGAGAACCAGTTGATGTGGTATATTTGGACTTTCAGAAGGCGTTCGACAAGGTCCCACACAAGAGATTGATGTGCAAAGTTAGAGCACATGGGATTGGGGGTAGTGTACTGACATGGATTGAGAACTGGTTGTCAGACAGGAAGCAAAGAGTAGGAGTAAATGGGTACTTTTCAGAATGGCAGGCAGTGACTAGTGGGGTACCGCAAGGTTCTGTGCTGGGGCCCCAGCTGTTTACACTGTACATTAATGATTTAGATGAGGGGATTAAATGTAGTATCTCCAAATTTGCGGATGACACTAAGTTGGGTGGCAGTGTGAGCTGCGAGGAGGATGCTGTGAGGCTTTAGAGCGACTTGGATAGGTTAGGTGAGTGGGCAAATGCATGGCAGATGAAGTATAATGTGGATAAATGTGAGGTTATCCACTTTGGTGGTAAAAACAGAGAGACAGACTATTATCTGAATGGTGACAGATTAGGAAAAGGGGAGGTGCAACGAGACCTGGGTGTCATGGTACATCAGTCATTGAAGGTTGGCATGCAGGTGCAGCAGGCGGTTAAGAAAGCAAATGGCATGTTGGCCTTCATAGCAAGGGGATTTGAGTACAGGGGCAGGGAGATGTTGCTACAGTTGTACAGGGCATTGGTGAGGCCACACCTGGAGTATTGTGTACAGTTTTGGTCTCCTAACCTGAGGAAGGACATTCTTGCTATTGAGGGAGTGCAGCGAAGGTTCACCAGACTGATTCCCGGGATGGCGGGACTGACCTATCAAGAAAGACTGGATCAACTGGGCTTGTATTCACTGGAGTTCAGAAGAATGAGAGGGGACCTCATAGAAACATTTAAAATTCTGACGGGGTTAGACAGGTTAGATGCAGGAAGAATGTTCCCAATGTTGGGGAAGTCCAGAACCAGAGGTCACAGTCTAAGGATAAGGGGTAAGCCATTTAGGACCGAGATGCGGAGGAACTTCTTCACCCAGAGAGTGGTGAACCTGTGGAATTCTCTACCACAGAAAGTTGTTGAGGCCAATTCACTAAATATATTCAAAAAGGAGTTAGATGAGGTCCTTACTACTAGGGGGATCAAGGGATATGGCGAGAAAGCAGGAATGGGGTACTGAAGTTGCATGTTCAGCCATGAACTCATTGAATGGCGGTGCAGGCTAGAAGGGCCGAATGGTCTACTCCTGCACCTATTTTCTATGTTTCTATGTTTCTATAACAGATAGTATGCAGGTACAGCAAGTGATCAGGAAAGTCAATGGCATCTTGGCCTTTACTGCAAAGGGGATGGAGTATAAAAGCAGGGAAGTCTTACTACAGCTATATAAGGTATTGGTGAGGCCACACCTGGAATACTGCGTGCAGTTTTGGTTTCCATATTTACGAAAGGCTATACTTGCTTTGGAGGCAGTTCAGAGAAGGTTCACGAGGTTGATTCCAGGGATGCGGGCTTTGACTTATAAGGAAAGGTTGAGTAGGGTGGGCCTCTACTCATTGGCGTTCAGAAGAATGAGAGGTGATCTTATCGAAACGTATAAGATTATGAGGGGGCTTGACAAGGTGGATGCAGAGAGGATGTTTCCACTGATTGAGGAGACTAGAACTAGAGGGTACGAGCTTAGAATACGGGGCCACCCATTTAAAACAGAGATGAGGAGAAATTTCTTCTCTCAGAGGGTTGGAAATCTGTGGAATTCGTTGCCTCAGAGAGCTGTGGAAGCTGGGACATTGAATAAATTTAAGACAGAAATAGACAGTTTCTTGAGCGATAAGGGGATAAGAGGTTATGGGAAGCAGGCGGGGAAGTGGAGCTGAGTCCATGATCGGATCAGCCATGATCTTATTGAATGGCTGAGTAGGCTCAAGGGACCATATGGCCTACTCCCGTTCCTATTTCTTATGTTATGTTCTTGAGCAGAATTGGAGAGGAGAGGGACTTGTCATGATTGACGTGGCAGCCATCCATTAAAGGAAAAACCAAGGGATTTACAGAACAAGATCACCAAAGCCCAGCACAATAATTGAACTTCCAACCAATACTCTAAATTGAGCCACAGGCCTGAGATAGAAGAGTAGACCCCTCTAAGAAAACATTTTCCAGAGATTTACAACACACACCAGGCAGCTGTTAGTAAGAATGAGCACTTTATTCTGAATGATTTAATTTTTTAATGTGCTTCTTATATTAAAATAATAATGGTTTACCAAAAATCCTTAATCTGGGGGAAAATTCAAGATGGTGGCTCAAAGCAATGCTGCACAATTTTTGGAGTTTTGGTTAAGCTTCTCCTTTCATTGGTAGCTTTTGCTGAATGCTCAGTCTTGATTTGTTGTTTTAATCAATCTTTAGTAGTTCCTCATTGTATGTTTCCCTGCATTCCTCTTGTTTTATTTGTACGTTCCATACGTGTTCATTTGTGTTGCTGTATTAATATAAAATTTAAGTCAGTTAGTTGCCAGTGTGACATAAGTATTTTCATATAAATGCGTGTGATGCCCAAGGTGCAATACCTGAGGTAAGACAGACACATGTATGCACCATACACAGCTGTTTTATACATTACTGGATCTCAGTTGATGGTAAGTCAAATAAGATGCTGTTTTATATGGACAGCAGAGTTATACCATACTATACCATATGATCAACAGTATATTACTCCACTGATAAAATGAAACTAGATCCCTTTAAGACCAAAAGTCTAAATTGCTGTTAAATAAACTGAACCTCAATCAAAATTCAACCATTGTTTGGTTGAGATAACAGTCAAATTCAAAAATATTTGTAAGTTTCAACTTTCCGGTCAGAAATACCCAGTATTAAGTGACAGGGTATTTTTCTCTTTCTATGTCATATTCCTCAGGTCAGTTAGCATTCCAGACACCATGGGGGTAATTTTAAACCTCCCCCCCCACGATAGATGGGAAAAGGTCGGCGTGGGGGAACTAAATGGGTAAACATGTGAAACCAGCCCCACCCAACCCACCGTGAATGTGCCTACTTTCGGTTTAACCACGGCGTGTTTGGGGGCATCAGAATAACTCGCTCCGGAGAGGCAGGTCAATGATTACAAAAGTTTAATGAAGTTCCGTTCCTCAGATTTTGGCAGCCATTTGAATTTAAAGCTGGTTTCCCAGGGCTCGGGAAACCCGGCAGAGGTGGGAGCAGCTAGATCTAGCAGGTATGTGCTTTTAATCGCACTGCTTGTGGGCCAGGAGGAGCAGGTACCAACTCTGGTACAATATGTTTCTCCTCTGCCCCTCAACCGAATCGTCTACCGCGACCCACCCCGCTGCCCCCCCCCCCTCCCCTCAAACCTATGTCTCTCGAGGTCCCCCCTCCCTCTTGATTTCCAGTCTGACAAACAACCCCCCCCCACCACCAACTCCGCGATATTTCTCGCTGCTGCCACCCTCCTCCTTCCTGATTGCCGGTCTGATAACCCTCCACTAACCCTGCGATCTTTGGCAGTGCCCCCTCCTGCCCATCCCCAGCTGCAGCATGCTAGCACTGACTTTCCTGCCCGGCACCCTGTCAATCTGGCTAGCTGCTGGGCGGCAAACAAGAGTAAAACAATTATAATGAGATCCTGCCAATAAATTCGGCAGGACCTCGGCGTTCCCAGCATTTCCAGGATCTCCCCCCTGCCAACATTCGCCCCACTCTCCCTCCCCGTAAATAGCAGGGCCTATATAACTCTTGAATCAGTAAGGTATTTTCTGTAGCTAAGCAGTCTTTGTGTGATTACAAATTCTTGCCTGTCTTTCTTTTTTTAATACTCTTAATGTGATGCAACATTTGCAGATAGAAAAATATGACATGCAAGTGTGACATGCATTAAATGTTTACAATTAACTAATAGCAAGTGCAATATTAGCAGCGACTTGTGGTGTTTTTCACTCTAATAAAACATGTCTGCCAACTTTGTCACAATATGTTTAAAACTCTAAAATGATAACTACATTTGCACTTTATCCCTCGGTATCTCATTTGAATCTGGAATTCAAAATGCAATTAGAACGACAATTACAGTAATTGGTCTCTGAACAGCAGTCAGGTTGCAGCAATTTATCGTTGTTCTTCATAATCCAAAAATGAAGCCAATGATGTGAAGCATTGCCAAATCCACTCTTTGATAAAAGTCTTAAACCATATAGTGTAAAAGTCAAACTAGCTTTCTATAATAATAAGTTAAAATCATTTCTATCTTGCCCAAGAATTCAGTTCTGTCTGGACCCCACCCCGTATGATAAGTAATTCGAGACTTTTTTCCAGTATCAATTTTGCTTTTTCTTTCATCTATCATTAAAAACATTCATTTTCTGTAAATTTGTAAAGAATCCATGGGGTTTATTTTGGCCAAAGAGTGGCAACAGGCACTAAATAGGTGCTGTATGAATAAGACACCCCTGTTTGAAAGTCCAGATTTAGCATGCACTTTTCGGACGAATTGTTGATTACTATCACTTGAATTTGCTTGGGGGTGCTAAACCAGAAAACTGCACGTTTAGCACTCAAGGGCCGATTAGACACAATTTTGGTGGAGCAGTATCTGTGGGCTCCTCGCACACACTTCCACTGAATATGTGGAGTGCGCTAGCTGTCAGGCAGGATGGCTTAGGGACCGAGGGAGGTTCTCTGAAGTTGCACTGGAGATCTTGGTGGAGAAAGTCCAGAGGAGGAGGGATGTCCTGTACTCGCAGGGGGAGGGGAAGGACACCTCCCCATCCTCGCCCTCCTGCCCCTCTCTCCTGCAGCAGTTGGTACTGCTCTGTCTGGCCTCATGTCCTCCTCCATTTTCTCCCGCTAGCAAGATGCCCATGACCAAGCACCCCCTTTCTCCTACTGACTCCTCTTGGTGAGTGTTGGTAAAGTCTTGGCAAAGTGTCCCAGAAAGTCTCCCGATGTGTTTCAGAGGTCCTCTTCACAGCTCCAGCAGCAAATGAACATGAAATGGTGAGTATCCCTTTAAGTAGAGCTTGAAATTTAGGTTGCCGTTAGGAGAGGGTGTTAGGACAAGCACTAGCCACCAAAATCCATGCAGCCTCCTTAATGAGCGCTAGCAGGCATTGTAAGTGACAATCGACTGCTTAACGACCCTCCGGGCGGCCGTTTCTAGCACAGGTTTCAACTCCTTTACCAAGATGGTGTCTTGTGCTAAATGCAGGCTAAACCACCTTGGCCACCTCAAAGGCTCTTTAGTGCCTGAATGCACTGCCAAGTATCACCCCCCCCACCCCGCCCCCCCACCTCACCCTCCCACATGATTTTACATCACACAATGATGACCTTAAGTATTTATCCCCTGTGTAACCCCTGTGGAAGATGTTGGTTCGTACCACAGTACATTTGCAGGGCTGCCGCTAGCTCTTGGGTCCCTTGCTCGTGGCCATTAGTCACATGTTAACTAGTACTACAAGTGCCGGAAGGCTATGCAGCTATGGGGCATCACAGGCAACCCTAACCCCCTCCTCACCCGACATCTACATCATGCACTTCTGGCAAGGGCTCACTGGATAGTGAGGACCTTGGCTGATTTTCCCTCTCGATACCTAAGGGGCTTTGAAGCAAGATTGCAGTGCTTTCCAGGGTGTGACAGCTGGGATTGGATAACTCCATACTAAATGGCGATGACCTTTTCTGTTTTGGATCGAAAATGACCCTCACCTCCCAAAAAATTCACAAATTCCACAGGATGTGGAATAATCCACTTTAAAAATCAGGCCGATTAAGTAATGCACGCTCTCGAGCAGGGTGCGTGGAGATAAACAGCCCAAGTTAAGCTGTGCTCCTGTGGGCAGGATATTTCGACTGGACTACCCTGGTTGTGTCTTGCACCTCGATGCTGGGTACTTTGAACTTCCTCGCAGTGGGTCTTTAGAATGGGGAAGTCAGCCAGAGTACACTGCCTTTCAGAGACTGGATTCAGATAATTACACTTCTGCTATGACCCCTGAAAACACAACTTAATCATAACAGTAAATTGTACAGCTGTGAAACAGCTGTCACTTTGGCATCTTCCTCAGACGATGACATCACATAATAAATATGACCATTCCCTTGCTGCCAGCATTTTTGCCAAGTGAAGTCTCAGTCAGTCCATGCCCTGCAATTTTAATGTTTTAACAGTTTTTTTGCTAACATTGCCTTCAGATTCTGTGTCACACTACATTTCACTAGAGTGCCGATCATTTTGCCCAATCCACAATAGGACAAGTGTGCGTGGGCCTGTGCAACAGGGGGTCTGATCGGGCCTTCACAAAAGAGAAGCAGATGCCACTGTTTGCGCAGTAATTATTTTTTGACTGCTGCAATTGAAACATAAAATTCTTAAGGGGCTTGATCGGGTAGATGCTGGGAGGATGTTTCCCCTGGCTGAGGAGTATAGAAGCAGGGGTCACAGACTCAGGATAAAGGGTCGGCCATTTAGGACTGAGATTTTTGGAATTCTCTACTCCAAAGGTCTGTGGATGCTGAATCGTTGAGTATATTCAAGGCTGAAATAGATAGATTTTTGGACTCTCGGAGAAATTAAAGGATATGGAGATCAGGCAGGAATATGAAGTTGAGGTTGAGGATCAAACATGATCTTATTGAGTGGCACAGCAGGCTCAAGGGGCTGTATGGCCTACTCCTGCTGCTAATGTTTATGTTCTTATGTTCTTATGAGATGAGGAGAAATTTCTTCACTCAAAGGGTTGTGAATCTTTGGAATTCTCTACCCCAGAGAGCTGTGGACGGTCAGTCACTGAGTATATTCAAGGCTGAGATCGATAGATATTTAGATACTAAAGGAACCAAGGGACATGCGGATAGTGCGGGAAGGTGAAGTTGAGGTCGAAGATCAACCATGATCTTATTGAATGGGGGAGCAGACTCGAAGGGTCAAATGACCAACTCCTGCTCCTATTTCTTATGTTCTTATCCTCTTGATCATCATTGCTCCCTTCTTCAAGAAAGATGAGGAGTGTGCCCTGCATTAATGACTCCAATGATGTGGATCTGGAAGTTATAAAGAAATGGGTTTATTCATTGGCTTTGCACTCTCTATGAACTGTCAGATACTTCTACAAAAAAGCTTTATAAAGGACTGTAAACCGATAATTAATTCATAAGAACATAAGAAATAGGAACAGGGGTAGGCCATTTGGCCCCTCGAGCCTGCTCCGCCATTCACTAAGATCATGGCTGATCTGATCATGGACTCAGCTCCACTTCCCTGCCCGCTCCCCATAACCCTTTACTCCCTTATCACTCAAAAATCTGGCTATCTCCGCCTTAAATATATTCAATGACCCAGCCTCCACAGCTCTCTAGGGCAGAGAATTCCATAGATTTACAACCTTCTGAGAGAAGACATTTCTCCTCATCTCAGTTTTAAATGGGCGGCCCCTTATTCTCAGACTACGTCTCCTAGTTTTAGTTTCCCTTATGAGTGGAAATATCTTCTCTGCATCCACCTTGTTGAGCCCCCTCATTATCTTATAAGTTTCAATAAGACTACCTCTCAGTCTTCTGAACTCCAATGAGTAAAGGCCCAACCTACTCAACCTATCTTCATAAGTCAACCCCCTCATCTCTGGAATCAACCTAGTGAACCTTCTCTGAACAGCCTCCAATGCAAGAATATCCTTCCTTAAATACGGAGACCAAAACTGTATGCAGTACTCCAGGTGTGGCCTCACCGATACCCTGCACAGTTGTAGCAGGACTTCTCTGCTTTTATACTCTATCCCCCTTGCAATAAAGGCCAACATTCCATTTGCCTTCCTCATTACCTGCTGCACCTGCATACTAACTTTTTGTGTTTCATGCACAAGGACCCCCACGTCTCTCTGTACTGCAGCACTTTGCAATTTTTCTCCATTTAAATTATAATTTGCTTTTCTATTATTTCTGCCAAAGTGGATAGCCTCACATTTCCCCACATTATACTCCATCTGCCAATTTTTTGCCCACTCACTAACCTGTCTATATCCCTTTGCATATTTCTTGTGTCCTCCTCACAATTTGCTTTCCCACCCATCTTTGTATCATCAGCAAAGTTGGCTACATTACACCCGGTCCCTTCATCCAAGTCATTAATATAGATTGTAAATAGTTGAGGTCCCAGCACCGATCCCTGCGGCACCCCACTAGTTACCGTTTGCCAACCGGAAAATTCCCATTTATCCTTAATGTGAAACAGGCAGACAATGTGAACTTTATGTGAACAGATGGAGTTTACTGAAGCCAACCATTCAATTTCTCCATTTTGTTGTGCCATTCCCATCCTTTATAGTCGGGCACTATAAGTCACCTTTCCAAGGGTTAAATGATGTTCATCTGTTCGTTAGAGTGGTGAGTTTGAGTTATTTCAACTACGTCCCATTATATGGCTTAAATTACAGCCACTGGTAAGTTAAGACGCAGTGGGCTTTTTGTTTGAAGTGACAACATCATTGATGGATAGTTTCTGAAATGAACTGAGTTTCAGGGTTTTAAGGGTTAATTCACAAAAATAAACCCACCTCCTCCTGGTTATTTTCAACTTAGCGAAATTCTGGAACTGGTCAAAGCGAGTATTTGGGCCAAAGTGCCCACTTTTTTCAGCCGGTAGTCTGTTTTTGAAATATAAATCAGGGTCCTTAAGGGAACCTGGTCTTCATGAATAGAGATATCGAGTACAAAAGCGTGGAAATCATGATGAACCTGTATAGAAGACTGGTTCGGCCTCAACTGGAGTATTGTGTCCAATTCTGGGCACCACACTTTAGGAAGGATGTGAAGTCTTTAGAGAGGGTGCAGAAAAGATTTACGAGGATGATTCCAGGGATGAGGGATTTCAGTGACGTGGATAGACTGGAGAAGCTGGGGTTGTTCTCCTCGGAGCAGAGAAGATCGAGAGGAGATTTGATCGAGGTGTTCAAAACCATGAGGGGTCTGGACAGAGTAGAGAGAGAGAAACTGTTCCCATTGGTGGAAGGGTCGGGAACCAGAGGACACAGATTTAAGGTGATTGGCAAAAGAACCAAAGGCAACATAAGAAAAAAACTTTTTTACTCAGCGAGTGGTTAGGATCTGGAATGCACTGCCTGAAAGTGTGATGGAGGCAGACTCAATCATGGCTTTCAAAAGGGAATTGGATAAGAACCTGAAGGAAAAAAATTAGCAGGGCTACGGGGAAAGGGTGGGGGAATGGGACTGGCTGAAATGCTCTTATGGAGAGCCGGCACAGGCGCGACGGCCAAATGACCTTCTTCGGTGCTGTAACCATTCTATGATTCTATCATGTACAGAGAACCTCAATTGCTATTTTGTGAGACAACTGGGTAGAATGTGAGCCATACTCACCCTGACCAGTACTGCTGCTGGCACGGCCAAATTGGAATGAAAAAAGTATATTTCACATTATTTCTGTGAGGTTAAAACATAACTTGCATTTATATGGTGCCTTTAACATAGTACAGTAACATGTCCCAAGGCACTTCACAGGAGCATAATCAGACTGAATTTGTCACCAAGCCATATAAGGAGATATTAGGACAGGTGACCAAAATCTGGCCAAAGAGGTAGTTTGTAAGAAGCATCATAAAGGATAGACAGGCGGAGAGAAAAACAGAAAATGCTGGAAACACTCAACAGGTCAGGGAGTGTTGATGGAGAGAGAAACAGTTAATGTTTCAGGTAGATGACTTTTCATCAGAAATTTATTTCAGATCTCCAGCATCCGAGATATTTTTCTTTTGTTGTAGAGAGGTGGAGAGGTTTAACGAGGAAATTCCAGAGCTTTGGGCCTCGGCAGCTGAAGGCACGGCCGCTAATGGTGAAGCAATGAAATTCAGGGCAGGAATCCTCCTCCAGGCCACATAAAAGCTATTTGGGCTGCTGCAGCTCCTGGCCCCCTACCCCCATGATGGCAAACGCCCTTCCAAGGAATCACCTTGCTGTCACTGCACAGCCTGAAAGTGGCGAGTTCCATCAAGACATCTATTTGGGGTGGGCAGTTCAACGGTTTCCTTTAACTGAGGCCCAGGCCTTGCACCTGGGCAGGACCGGAACCAATGTCTGAGGGGGAGTGTTTGCTGGTGCTGTTGGGGAGGATTTAAACTAATATGGCAGGGGGATGGGAACCAATGAAGGGAGACAGAGGGAAACAAAAAGGAGACAAAAACAAAAGACAGAAAGGAGATGAGGAAAAGTGGAGGGCAGAGAAACCCAAGACAAAAAACAAAAAGGGCCACTGTACAGCAAAATTCTAAAAGGACAAAGGGTGTTAAAAAAACAAGCTTGAAGGCTTTGTGTCTTAATGCAAGGAGTATCCGTAATAAGGTGGATGAATTAACTGTGCAAATAGATGTTAACAAATATGATGTGATTGGGATTACGGAGACGTGGCTCCAGGATGATCAGGGCTGGGAACTCAACATCCAGGGGTATTCAACATTCAGGAAAGATAGAATAAAAGGAAAAGGAGGTGGGGTAGCATTGCTGGTTAAAGAGGAGATTAATGCAATAGTTAGAATGGACATTAGCTTGGATGATGTGGAATCTATATGGGTAGAGCTGCAGAACACCAAAGGGCAAAAAACGTTATTGGGAGTTGTGTACAGACCTCCAAACAGTAGTAGTGATGTTGGGGAGGGCTTCAAACAGGAAATTAGGGGTGCATGCAATAAGGATGCAGCAGTTATAATGGGTGACTTTAATATGCACATAGATTGGGCTAACCAAACTGGAAGCAATACGGTAGAGGAGGATTTCCTGGAGTGCATAAGGGATGATTTTCTAGACCAATATGTCGAGGAACCAACTAGGGGGGAGGCTATCTTAGACTGGGTGTTGTGTAATGAGAGAGGATTAATTAGCAATCCCGTTGTGCGAGGCCCCTTGGGGAAGAGTGATCATAATATGGTGGAATTCTGCATTAGGATGGAGAATGAAACAGTTAATTCAGAGACCAAGGTCCAGAACTTAAAGAAGGGTAACTTTGAAGGTATGAGGCATGAATTGGCTAGGATTGATTGGTGAGTGATACTTAAGGGGTTGACTGTGGATGGGCAATGGCAGACATTTAGAGACCGCATGGATGAACTACAACAATTGTACATTCCTGTCTGGCGTAAAAATAAAAAAGCGAAGGTGGCTCAACCGTGGCTATGAAGGGAAATCAGGGATAGTATTAAAGCCAAGGAAGTGGCATATAAATTGGCCAGAAATAGCAGTGAACCCGGAGACTGGGAGAAATTTAGAACTCAGCAGAGGAGGACAAAGGGTTTGATTAGGGCAGGGAAAATGGAGTACGAGAAGAAGCTTGCAGGGAACATTAAGACGGATTGCAAAAGTTTCTATAGATATGTAAAGAGAAAAAGGTTAGTAAAGACAAACATAGGTCCCCTGCAGTCAGAATCAGGGGAAGTCATAACGGGGAACAAAGAAATGGCGGACCAATTAAACAAGTACTTTGGTTCGGTATTCACTAAGGAGGACATTAACAACCTTCCGGATATAAGAGGGGTCAGAAGGTCTAGTAAGGAGGAGGAACTGAGGGAAATCCTTATTAGTCAGGAAATTGTGTTGGGGAAATTAATGGGATTGAAGGCCGATAAATCCCCAGTGCCTGATGGACTGCATCCCAGAGTACTTAAGGAGGTGGCCTTGGAAATAGCGGATGCATTGACAGTCATTTTCCAACATTCCATTGACTCTGGATCAGTTCCTATCGAGTGGAGGGAAGCCAATGTAACCCCACTTTATAAAAAAGGAGGGAGAGAGAAAACATGGAATTATAGACCTGTCAGCCTGACATCGGTAGTGGGTAAAATGATGGAATCAATTATTAAGGATGTCATAGCAGCGCATTTGGAAAGAGGTGACATGATAGGTCTAAGTCAGCATGGATTTGTGAAAGGGAAATCATGCTTGACAAATCTTCTGGAATTTTTTGAGGATGTTTCCAGTGGAGTGGACAAGGGAGAACCAGTTGATGTGGTATATTTGGACTTTCAGAAGGCTTTCGACAAGGTCCCACACAAGAGATTAATGTGCAAAGTTAAAGCACATGGGATTGGGGGTAGTGTGCTGACATGGATTGAGAACTGGTTGTCAGACAGGAAGCAAAGAGTAGGAGTAAATGGGTACTTTCCAGAATGGCAGGCGGTGACTAGTGGGGTACCGCAAGGTTCTGTGCTGGGGCCCCAGCTGTTTACATTGTACATTAATGATTTAGACGAGGGGATTAAATGTAGTATCTCCAAATTTGCGGATGACACTAAGTTAGGTGGCAGTGTGAGCTGCGAGGAGGATACTATGAGGCTGCAGAGCGACTTGGATAGGTTAGGTGAGTGGACAAATGCATGGCAGATGAAATATAATGTGGATAAATGTGAGGTTATCCACTTTGGTGGTAAAAACAGAGAGACAGACTATTATCTGAATGGTGACAGATTAGGAAAAGGGGAGGTGCAACGAGACCTGGGTGTCATGGTACATCAGTCATTGAAGGTTGGCATGCAGGTACAGCAGGTGGTTAAGAAAGCAAATGGCATGTTGGCCTTCATAGCAAGGGGATTTGAGTACAGGGGCAGGGAGGTGTTGCTACACTTGTACAGGGCATTGGTGAGGCCACACCTGGAGTATTGTGTACAGTTTTGGTCTCCTAACCTGAGGAAGGACATTCTTGCTATTGAGGGAGTGCAGCGAAAGTTCACTAGACTGATTCCCGGGATGGCGGGACTGACCTATCAAGAAAGACTGGATCAACTGGGCTTGTATTCACTGGAGTTCAGAAGAATGAGAGGGGACCTCATAGAAACGTTTAAAATTCTGATGGGTTTAGATAGGTTAGATGCAGGAAGAATGTTCCCAATGTTGGGGAAGTCCAGAACCAGGGGTCACAGTCTAAGGATAAGGGGTAAGCCATTTAGGACCGAGATGAGGAGAAACTTCTTCACCCAGAGAGTGGTGAACCTGTGGAATTCTCTACCACAGAAAGTTGTTGAGGCCAATTCACTAAATATATTCAAAAAGGAGTTAGATGTAGTCCTTACTACTAAGGAGATCAAGGGGTATGATGAGAAAGCAGGAATGGGGTACTGAAGTTGCATGTTCAGCCATGAACTCATTGAATGGCGGTGCAGGCTAGAAGGGCCGAATGGCCTGCTCCTGCACCTATTTTCTATGATTCTATGTTTCTATGAAATGGTTCGGGCGTCTTCGCTTGAATTACGGGTGAATGACCGACACACTCCCCCAGTCAATTGCCCAAGAATTAAAAATCTCCCCCGGTTTTCTCGAGTTATACTACCAGCTGAGTGCTGGTAATTTGCTCAATTCAAATGACTAAAACTGAGGTTGAAAAAAAGCATCCGGGTGGTCCGATGAAGGTTACTCTGTATGGGTGGCACTTGTTCTGCAGTGCGTGCAAAGCTGCAATGATGCAAGATTAGTTCCTGCAGGTGGTCCTATGTCTCTTAGTTAAATGCAATTCGTCAACTTCATTCCTAAATTACACTGTAGTTCTGAGTTGATACAAATCCTAACTGGCCCATAAGATCTCTGGTAGAAATGGAAGTTCCACCCAACATCTGGTGCCTGACAACCTCTATGATGCTGCCGATTACAGAACTATTCTCTTTGGCATCACGCTATTTTGGCAGCTGTGAGAAGAGTTGTTGCCAAATAATTTAGAATGACAACTGGTAATTATTTAAAACTATGCTTGAAAATCTAAATTAGATACGTTAAACTTACAATCAGACAGCTGTGAATAATGACCGCTCGCCCCCCCACCCAGGCTGATAACTCCCCACGCTCCGAAATGTTGGAAGAAATCCAGTGCCTTTTTGGTAATCCACATTAACAAGGTGAATCTGTGGTCTCAACTCACATCCCCCATTCACCATGACTGGATATTTCCACCCCCCTATCCCTCAGTCGGCAGTAGGTTTTGTACTGGAATATATATATTAATTTTACTCACGGGTGGAACATTTATGGGCAGGCTGCCTTGGGAGATAGTCAGCAAAATCAAGATAAAATGCGGTAGATATTTGACAGAGGAAGCAATTAAGGAATATATTCAGATGTGGTATATTTTGAACCTTAGAATTGGCCAGTTGGACTGCAATGTGGTCTCTCCTAGTCCCATATATTCCTTTGATCCTATAAATCCAGGAATAGTGCAATCTAAATGGGAAGTGGATTCTTATTTACCATCTGCTTTCTGGAAGCCTCCCTGATGCATGCTGTGATGTTTTTGGATGTCTCTGTTCCTCACACACTGTCGATGGCACAGTGTGTCAGTCACATGAACTTTCCAGCAGCAATAACTGGGTACCAATCAAGAAACAGGAACCCCGGCTGATTTGTGATGCTTCTGAACTTGGCACTAATTCAGAGAAGCAGAGAAATCCTGTTAGAGAATAGCCCTGCAGCACAATTTACAAGCTTAAGACTCGTAATGGGCCATTTTGTGAGCAAAGCAAAGAAGTAAGATGAAACAATAAAAAAGAATATTTACGACCTCAGAAATGAATATGATGAGGGTTATAATTTTCTTTTTGACGAATGTAGAATTCAATTGAACACGGATGGGCACTGACTTTTTTGATGACCACTCTATCTGTCTCGATTGACTTGTCCAAAGTGTGGATTTCGGCCTAAAAATTGAGGAACGCGGGAAACCTGGCGGTAACTTTGGCAGCCAAGGATAACGGCCACCGGCCGAGAGAGCGCAGGTAGTACCGGCATTTTAGTACTGCCGGTTCATTAACATCAGCGTGTCGGTAATTTTCTAGTGCAACGCGCTCTTTGCAGCGCTAATGTTAGAAGGAGGCCAAAGGTCACCTCTGTCTCCCACTCACAGTGTAGGGGAGCAGGGAAGAAAGGCACGACCCGAACAGTTGCTGTACTTGCACCAAAAATATTAGCTGCCACCTGACATTTGTCAATTTTTTTTATTTGTTTATGATTTGAATGCAGAAAAAAGAGATTTTATCACAGATAATCTTCAATCACTGCAATGGAATTCACCTATTGATTAGTGAAAGCATATTGTCGGTTCGCATTGTATAATTCATGAAGGCTCAATAATTACATGAAATTATTCTTAGATAATACACATCATGGAACATATACCGCTGGCTCATTACATATATTTCTCCTTACAATAAATAAGTAACTGTCAACCGTGAGGGATTATGGAGCGTCCTTCTCAAATTCGGCTGCTCTCAAAAGTTTCTCACCAACCTCCGCCTGCTCCACATGCAAGCCATGATCCTGACCAACAGATCCACCACAGACCCAATTCCCGTACGGACCGCGGTGAAGCAGGGCTGTGGCACCGCACCAACGCTCTTCTCGATCTTCCTTGCTGCAATGTTCCATCTCACCCTCAGTAAGCTCCCCGCTGGAGTGGAGCTAATCTACAGAACAAACGGGAAATTGTTTAACCTCCGTCGCCTCCAATCCAGATCCAAGGTCATCCCATCCTCTGTCATTGAATTACAGTATGCAGACAACGCTAGTGTTTGTGCACACTCGGAGGTCAAACTCCAAACCATCGTCAACATCTTCACCGAAGCATGCAAGAGTATGGACCTTACACTAAACATCCGACAGACAAAGGTGTCCTACCAACCTGCCCCCACCACACAGTACCACCCCCGATTATCAAAATCCACAACGAGGCCTTGGACAACGTGGACCATTTTCCATACCTTGGGAGCCTACTATCAACAAGGGCAGAATCGATGACAAAGTCCAACACCGCCTTCAGTGTGCCAGTGCAGCCTTCGGTCGCCTGAGGAAGAGAGTGTTTGAAGATCAGGACCTCAAGCCCGGCACCAAGTTTATGGTCTACAGAGCAGTGATACCCACCTGCTTATATGCTCCAGAGACATGGACTATGTACAGCAGGCACCTCAAAGCACTGGAGAAGAACCACCAACGCTGCATCCACAAGATTCTGCAAATCCATTGGCCGAATAGGCGCACCAACATCAGTGCTGTCGCTCAGGCCAACATCTCCAACATCAAAGCATTGACCACGCTCGATCAGCTCTGATGGACGGGCCACACCATCTTCATGCCCGATACTAGACTCCCAAAACAAATGCTCTACTCAGAGCTCCGACATGGCAAGCGAGTCCCAGGTGGGCAGAGGAAACGCTTCAAGGACACCCTCAAAGCCTCCTTGAAAAAGTGCAACATCCCCACCGACAGCTGAGAATCCCTGGCCCAAGACCGCTCAAAGTGGAGGAGAAGCATCCGGGAATGCGCCGAACATCTCGAGTCTCTTTGCTGGGAACAAGCGGAAACCAAGCGCAAACAGTGGAAGGAGCGCCCCATCAACCTGCCCCATCAACCCGCCCCATCAACCTGCCCCATCAACCCGCCCCATCAACCCGCCCCTTCAACCCGCCCCTTCAACCCGCCCCATCAACCCGCCCCTTCAACCCGCCCCTTCAACCCGCCCCTTCAACCCGCCCCTTCAACCCGCCCCATCAACCCGCCCCATCAACCCGCCCCATCAACCCGCCCCTTCAACCCGCCCCATCAACCCGCCCCTTCAACCCGCCCCATCAACCCGCCCCTTCAACCCGCCCCATCAACCCGCCCCTTCAACCCGCCCCATCAACCCGCCCCTTCAACCCGCCCCATCAACCCGCCCCTTCAACCCGCCCCTTCAACCCGCCCCTTCAACCACCGTCTGCCCCACCTGTGATGGAGACTGTAGGTCCCACATTGGACTCATGAGTCACCTGAGAACTCATATTAATGTGGAAGCAAGTCATCCTCGACTCCAAGGGACTGCCTAAGAAGAGAAGAAGAAATGAGTAACTGAAATATCTATATTCCCTGTTGTGTTGCAAGGACTGAGAGGTGTACAACTGCAAATGTGAATCCTGTGGTGCCCGCTCATTTTTAATACTTGTATAAGTATCTAATCTGGGAACAGGCCGGGTAGAGTCTTATCATTAAGTTTAGTTGTTCTTCTGTACCTATCTGGATTATCTGGGCCTATCCATCTGAAATCCAACTGTGAGTCATGTCATATAATACAGTCTGAATCCACCAGCACAGGTTGCGAGTGCATTTCGATTAGGTTTGGTTTTCAGTTTAGGCAGATGGAATTATGCCATTGACCTGTATTAATAAATGCAGTAACATTTAATTACCAAGAACTGCATCAGCGGAAGTGGATTTGAATTCCACTGCGAGTCTTATGTTTTTTGCAGACATTGAACGACAACCACTGTTTCGGTTCGGTTGAGTTGAATACTGATAGGAAATGGACATGACTTTTGTGGAGGGGTGAACTCATTTACTGACCCACAAACACTGTTGGCCTCCTGGAAAGCTGTCAGAAAATGCTGGTAATCGATGGGAATGATATATACTGGAGTGCAAAGCTCTTTTGCAAGACAATTATACTCAAAATGTAGAACAGACAAGTAGATGTGTCGGATAGAGAAACTAAACTTTCGGATTTTGAACATTTCAGATCCTCGTATCGTTTTTGTACCAATTTTTTCCCCTTTCTCTCCTGGTCTGTCCTGAAGACTCTGGCCCAGAAATTCTGGAGTGCCCATCGTTGGGGGTGCACTGCACCAGAATGATGAGGTTCGAGGGACTCATGATAAATCGGCCAAGGACCGTGGCTCAGTTGTCAGCCATGACTCAGTGGGCAACTCACTCATATCTGAACCAGAAGGTTGTGGGTTCAAGTCCCACTCCAGAGACTTGAGCACAAAAATCTAGGCTGACACTCCAGTGCTGTACTGAGGGAGTGCTGCACTGTCGGAGGTGCCGTCTTTCAGATGAGACATTAACCAAGGCCCTGTCTGCTCTCTCAGGTGGATGTAAAAGATCCCACGGCACTATATTGAAGAAGAGCAGGGGAGTTCTCCCTGGTGTCCTGGCCAATATTTATCCCTCAATCAACATCACTAAAACAGATTATCTGGTCATTATCACATTGATGTTTGTGGGTGCTTGCTGTTTGAAAATTGGCATTTCCTACATTACAACAGTGACTGCACTTCAAAAGTACTTCATTCGCTATAAAGTCCTGAGGTCCTGAAAGGTGGTGTATAAATGCAAGACTTTTTTATTTCAGTGTCATAGAGCCATCATAGAGTGGAGTGGGCCCTTGGGTAAGTGGGTCGGAGATAGGGGTGGGGTGGGGGGAGGGAGGAGGGCGAGGAACGGGGCAGCACTGAGGTCAATTCAAGCTATCCAACTGAAATCAGCTATCTCAGGAAATATCAGGAATGCCCCAATGTACATTAGTCTCCCTGCATTAGGGTTGTGTAAACTGGGCAATTTTGCTTGCTGAACGTGTATGGAAATCAGGACAAACAGGATCAACCAGGTGCTGCCTTTCACAGTTGAATAGCCAGCTGAGTGTCTAGGCTCACACATCAAGAAGGCCCATTTGAATGAGGAACCAGTGAGAGCTGCTGACATAAGAGCAATGATCGACAAAGAGTTAGGGAGGTGGGGGTGCAATTCCCTGTTTGGAAACAACGGGGAAGAGAGGGGGACATAACTCATGCCATCAACCCCATCATCCTTTGTCAACCCCTGCCCATTCCATGGTCCCAGCTATGGTGACTGGTGCCTGTGGAGTCTCAGTGCCATTCCCCAGTGCCTCCGAAAAGGAGGGATAACATTTACCGATAGTTTATCTCCCTATTTCTGTAATCTCCACCAGCCCTACAACCCCCACCCCCGAAAGTTCAGTGCTGCACCAATTCTGGCCTTTTGAGCATCCCCGACTTTAATCGTTCCACAACGGGCGGCCTTGCCTTCAGCTGCCAAGGCCTAAGTTCTGGAATTCCCTAAACCTCTCCACCTCTTTACCTCTCTTTCCTCCTTTAAGACGCTCCTTAAAACCCATCTCTTTGAACAAACTTTTAGTCACCTGTCCTAATATCTCCTTATGCGGCGTGGTATCAAACTTTGTTCGATAATGCTCCTGTAAAGCGCCTTGGGATGTTTTACTCTGGTAAAGGCGCTATATAAATATAAATTGTTGCTGGTTAAAACCAGTATATTTTTCAACACAGCCTACTTTCTACAGGAAAACAAGCCTTCCTGCAGCCCCACAAGCTGCAGTCTAAACTCATGATTACTATATTTCGGTGTGGCCGCACGTCACTTGTACTGTCTATGCCTGATTTAAAAAAATTGATAGCAATCAGTTGGAACGGGTGAAACAAAAAAATCATATCAATTCAGCTAGACTGGCCAAAGGAACATTTACTTTGTACAGATTGTGGAGAAAATTCACCCTGAAAGCCTTGCCTAGCCAGTGTACAATACTCTTACCATATTTGTAGAATATTTTATATCTGGTGTGGACCACCTGTCTAGGATCAAGAGCTGAGCAAATCGCACACCGACAGGGAATCACAACAACACCAACACCTTATATTTATATAGCACCTTTAACGTGGTAAAACGTCCCGAGGCGCTTCACAGGCGTATTATAAGACAAAAAAATTGATACCGAGCCGCTTAAGGAGAAATTAGAGCAGGTGACCAAAAAGCTTGGTCAAAGAGGTAGGTTTTAAGGAGCGTCTTAAAGGAGGAAAAAGAGGTCGAGAGGCGGAGAGGTTTTGGCAGGGAGTTCCAGAGCGTAGTGCCTAGACAACAGAAGGCACGGAGAAATCGCAAATGCAGAATGCGGTAACGTCAATGCAGTAAATGGATAGCAAAAGGAACAACTTAAAGGAAATCAGACAAAAAAGCACAGAACATTCTCAAGATTTTTGTATTGAGTGGAGAGGTCAAAACAAGATGGAGAATGAACCTTTCACCTTTCTTGCGTTGCTGTTTGTAAATATAGTTTACACACCACAAAAGATTTTATAGAATTATCTATACATGCCCTTGAGAGAAAAGGTTCACCTTCAATGCGTTTTTCCTGATTTTGCTACTTGGATTTAACCAGCAGTTATTTTTCCTCCTCCACCCCACAGGGGATGTGATTCTCTGTACAAATGCTGCTTCAAACCTTCAAGACAAGGTCATCCCTGAAATCAATCGTGAACACCAGCTGCCTGTTGGCATCATTTCGATTCAGGCTTGCAAATGATTTTTTTTATTTAGCTGAAAGTGAGTCAGTGGCTTTTATGATTCTGCGTTGGTCTCTCGCTGACTGGAGTTCTGCACGTGAAGCCCGATGTCACATTTTATCTGTCACGCCATTTACAGCATGAATTGTTAGCCATGAAACAAGTGAAGATGAAGAAATGATCGGCAAAAGAGTTATTGACCGTTCAGCCGGAAAATGCTGTTGCTAAGAGAAAATAAAACATAATGGGACAGAAATTCGGCCTGAGTCGTGGCCTAAAACAAGCGGTGGCATCAAGCGGACGGTATCGCATAGGCTACCCTTTCTACGCCAAGACCCGTATTCAGTTCCAGTGACTTCAATGGAGCGAAATATCTGGCGGGGCATGTTGCAGCCGGACAGTTGTGCACTGCCGCCAAGATGAATTTCTACCCCAATTAACCATTTGTTCGCCAGAACGGAATGAATTGAACCTTTCGAGAGGTCTGTTTATCACTGCGTAACGCTTGCGAAAACAATAATAAATTATATATCTCCAATTGCTGATTTTTTATTTAGCTGAGAGGGATGTCAGAACTTGGGAGTGGAACACTTTCCTACCCAGTGTCAACGTCAGCATTCCAAGGTCAACTATAGCACAGGCAAAGTTCCCTCTACTCTGCCCCAACCATGTGCTTTAGTATCTCCTGATGTGCCAATGCAACAACATTTCCATTTTCCACGCCCCTGAGAGGGATGAGCAATTTAGTGCCAATATGTGGCAGTTTTGAGCTTTGGATTCATACTTATGAGAAACTGGATTGAGATGTCCCAGATTCACTTCCTTAAAGCCACCAGAGCATGGAAACTTTCAGGTCCCTCAATCTGGTGCGCAAGATTTAATCATTTCACAGCGAAAAATGTTAACATACTGCACCACCTAGTCTCTGCAAGACTTTTAACCGGGGTCCCGTCTGCTCTCTCAGGCGGACGTAAAAGATTCCATTGCACTATTTCGAAGAAGAGCAGGGAAGTCCTGGCCAATATTTATCCCTCAACCAACAAAATTAAAAAACAGGTCATCTGGTCATTATCTCATTGCTATTTGTTGGATCTTGCTGTGTCCAAATTGGCTGCTGCATTTCTTACAGTACAAGGACTGCACTTCAAAAGCACTTCATTGGCTGTAAAGTGCTTTGGGATGCCCTGATGTTGTGAAAGATGCTCGATAAATGCAAGTCTTTCTTTCTGTATACTGGGCAATGATATTTTCCCTACTTAACTCTCAGTAAGAACAGGACTATGTTCCACAATACCTATAATCGGCAAACTCCTTTTTTTGTTAAATCACTTTGACATCAAAGAAATTAGCAGGATATTGATGGAACAAACAGTAAATATCTATTTCAAATTCTACAAAGTGTACCCACCCTATCTTTCTATTAACACTATATTAAAAGTTATGCACTTTCTGTAACTGCCACACTTACTTCCTTTCCTGCCATGTTCATCACATTTTTTGTCAAGCTAATATACCTGTATCAATTTTGTTTAGCATTGATTGAGTCCTCCACACTTGGTTTCCAAGGTAAGATGGATGGCAGTTAATTCCTGACTCCCAGCGACCTCAGACTTTGCCTAAGGTCCGTTAGCTTCTAATTTACTTCCGGAAAGCGATCTTAAAGTGCTACCTCTGATAACACACAACTACACCATAGCAGCATATTAATACATTGTTCATTACATTAGTATGATGTTCCCGTCCTTGTAAAGCAGTGTATCCTCTGAGTTATTGTCACCAATGCTATGGGAGATTCTATACTATATTATAAATAATACTAGACAGCTATAAGTAAATTTAAGATAAGAATGGAATCTCAGGATTCAAATATATTGGAGTTTGGAGTCATGTTTTATGATGCTTTCAGAACCCCTGTTTAGATTACTATCAGCAACTCATCAATGCTCATCTGATATTTTGTATACATTGTGTTGATTTTTCTCAGTTCTCATGTTGAGAACTGTTTTACCATTTTAAACAAATTCTTATTGACTGTATCCTGGTCACTTCCCTCCAGGAATGCCACATGGCCAGGTCATTTGAGAGGCCTATTGTTGTCACGCAAAATGTCACACTAGCATTCTCTGCTCATATGATATTATTGTTGCTAACATGAATTAACAGAGAGAAAGAGAGCGGTCACATCACGTATAATCAAGCAAGTATTTTATGAACATCAACATTTGATTGAGTTAGAGTTTGTGAAATAGAAAACAGCAACTTGAAAAAAATATTAACAGAAACTTGGCACCAACATCATAAAAACACTTTAGCACTTTAATAAATCTTAATTATTCAGAGGCTGCAATAGGAAAACGTTTTGTGGTCCAGATTTGATGGAGTTCAGACTTCCTTTGTTTGACAGCATTGTGAACTTTAGTTTCAGGCTATAATTGCCAGTAGTTAAACACCAGTTACATCCGCTGCATGCAGCATTAGAGCGGCTTCACAATGATGTTCCTCAGAAGCTTAAGTTTTAAATCAAATGACGGTAGAAATTATCGTACGCAATCTTAAAATAAATGGGTTAACATCCTTGTTGGATCAGCGAAGAAAGAAATTTGAGATGAGTGCATTAAGGTTTTGTACAATAACATCACTGACTTGGTTGCTTTTTCTTTAACGACCTACAGCCTAATACAAAATAGCACCAGTGCTTCTCACAGTAATCAGACACGACGTACAATGATTAGACACAACAGCAAGATGTTCATTTCGCGGTAGCTAACTAGTCCTGACAGAAAAATCAGCAAACTGCTTTGTGATGTAAAAGCTTAAGACTACTATTGCTCTCCCTCTTTTTACTAAAAATGAGACAATATTTTCACCTTGCAGCTAAATCCAGTTTGTGACAGCACCAATTCATTTTTTAGGCTCAGTCTAGGGACAATGTTTTAGTGTGGAATGAAAATTTATGCTTGCCTAGTAGTGTCAAGGAACTAGCCTTTGCACTTGTAGAAGCAGGGGGCAGCAGGGATGGGGGCTCATATAGCTTAATTGCTCTGAACTCGAGAATGTGCTCAACTATATGGATAAAAGGGCGTCTGTAAGATTGCTGAGTATTGGTGTTACTACAATACAAAAAACAGACATAAACAATAGTGTTAAAAATACTGTGAACCACAATATCCATTTTGAATGAAAAATACAGATGTTCTGATACTCTACACGTAATGTCCAAATTTCTATTAATGCCATATCCAACATGGTTGGCAGAGGTATGTGGCTGCCATTATGTTTCAAAGTACAATTTTATAACCTGCGCAATTGATTTACTGTTTTCAATCATTTGCATGAAGTTCAGTGCTACAACACTAAATCATCATTCTACCCAGAACTTACTTCAAAACTAACAGCAGGATAACCACAGGACGACATGATATGAAAGGCATTGACTTCCAACTTGAAGTTTATTGTTAACTGTTCTTCAGTCATGGGTCAGTTGCTCTATATTTCATCATGCCTTCATGAGTTAGTTTGTCCAAATTGCCAACTCAATGACAGGTGCACTGACACAATATGAATGCCAAATCGTACCTCTCACTGTTCCAATTTACTCAAGCTGTTGTGACTTTTCAGGTGAATTTTAATAATATTCCACTGTCCCAAGTTTGAAGCAGCAGTCCAATATTATACAATGTCCTCCAGGTTGAGCGCCCCACTAACAGCAGCTCCCCGCGGAGGCCATTCCCACCTCCGATACCGCCCCACAACTATTTTTCTTTCTAAGTGCCCAATTCAACAAGATTTAGTAGCCCATCTGGCCGGGCGATAAATCTTCTCTTAATTCAAATTCTGCACCACCAAGGCGGTGCAGGGCAATTTAGCCGCCTTAATTTATTTTTAACACTTTTCGACACAGGGGTTTGCAGCTTATTCTATTTTCACAATTGAGAGTTTAAGGCTTAAACAAGACATCGAAATATGATCATCCATATGATTGAGAAGCGGAGGTGGGAGCACATTTTGCACATACCAGACTTAAACTCCCGTAACAACACGTTACAAGCACAAACAGAATGGAGCAAAAAATTGAAGAGATCAGGATATAAGAACATAAAAACATAAGAATTAGGAGCAGGAGTAGGTCATACGGCCCCTTGAGCCTGCTCCGCCATTCAGTAAGATTCATGGCTGACCTTCAACCTCAACTCCACTTTCCTGCCCGATCTCCATATCCCTTGACTCCCCTAGAGTCCAAAAATCTATCTATCTCAGCCTTGAATATAGTCAATATTCAAATATTCATGGTGCTACACATAGTACAATGAAGTATCCTTGATTTTAAAACACGTGTCCTTGATTGTTAGAGCCAGTGCCCCCATATTCCAAGCTTATAGTTGGCACCACACAGGTTCAAATCACATACCTCTTTTGCCCAGATTTCTGCTCTGACCTGATGAGTACCTTTGTGGCCATGGCTGATTTGACATTGGTATCAGAATTATTTGAGTAGTAATCAAGTCGTGCAGCTGGTAGACAGCTGTGATCATCATAATACTACTGCACTTAAGAGAAATTTTGCATTACATATTTGCTAAGCACGTTCAGACTGGCTGGGTGAAATTCCCCCCAAAAATAGCAAGATGCTCATCTTACAGGCAACTTTATTTTCTCTTCAGTCTCCATGTTCATAATACTGTGACAAACATCCTGGAATCAGCTGAGTGTGAGCTCCTGCTGCTGACCATGTAATAGGTTTCACAGCAGTTGTTGGGAAGCTGTTGTGTTTTGCGGGTTTCCTCAGCTAAAAGCAAGCAGTTTAGAAGCGATTTGTTCCTCTGGGTCAGTATCCGGATCAATTAACCTTTGATGCATTGTTGCCAAGTTAATGTATTTGGCCACGATGCCATTGTCAGTGTGAGAAAGTTGCCTGAAGAATTGATCTGGTTATGCACAATGGTGCAAATGTACAACATTCCAACCTTTGATTCTGAATTTCAGCAAGTCTCGGGTCTATTTTTCAAAAAATTAGCTCTCACCTCCCAAAAAGGTGATTGGGAAAGTGGCTAATTTCTGTCTTTTATGGAAAAATCGACTGAAGCATAGCATTTGATCCCTAAAAGGTGTCAGCCTTGACTCAGTGGTAGCATCTCTCGCCTCTGAGTCAGAAAATGATCAGTTCAAGTCCCACACCAGGGACTTGAGCACAAAATCTAGGCCGATACTCCAGTGCAGTGCTGAGGCAGTGCTACTTGTCGGAGGCGTGTCTCTCGATGAGATGTTAAACCGATGCCCCGTCTGCTCTCTCAGATGGGAGTAAAAGATCCCAGGGCACTATTTCGAAGCAGAGCAGGTGGATTTGCCCCGGGTGTCCTGGCCAATAATTATCTTTCAACCATTATCACTAAAAAAACTGGTTATCCGGTTATTATCACGTTGCTGTTTGTGGGAGCAGGCTGTGCGTAAATTGGCTGACATGTTTCTTACAACAGTGACTACACTTCAAGAAGTACTTCATTGGCTATAAAGTGCTTTTGCTATCTCCTGAGGTGGTGAAAAAGTGCTGTAGAAATGAAAGTCTTTCTTGAAATATCAGGAAATATCCCATGTAATAAAAATGTGAATTTGACTTATTCAGCTAGCACAAATTAATGGTCTAATTATAAATGTACGGAATGCGATTCCAAAACACCAGTAAACATTCCAGGATCCTATGTAATAAAAATGAAATTTGATATATTTAGCCACTATATAGGCCTGGATTTTCAAGGTGAAGACGGGTTGGAGGTGGGAGGACTCCGATGTGGGTGGGAGAGCACGTTTCCCGCAGGGCCCTGCCGATGTTAACGGCAGGGCCTGAATTGCATGTGAAGGCTGAGTTTCCCACCCACAGGCAGCCAGATGGAGAGGTAACTGTGGGTGGGTAGGCCTGTGGAGGGAGGGAGGGATTGGGCAGAGGCTGGTGCCAGCCTCTGGAGGATTGGGGAGGGGGTGGGAGGGTGCATGGAGAAGGACAATCGGGGCCATCGAGGGATTTGGGAGGGCGCGGTGTGGTGGGAAGAGAAGATCGGGGCTGACCACCGGAGGATTGTGGTTGGCCTCAGGAACATCGGTGGGGGAGGGAGTGGTGTCCAGGAAGGCAATCGCAGGCCTCATGAGGGGGACTCCGATCATGGATGGTAGGTTAGGCAGGGACCCTGGATCCAGGAGGTAGGTGTAATGATTCTTACCACATGGATGCAGCAGTCCTCATCTTCCTGTAACTGCCGGGATTTACGAGGTGTGTAAAAGTCGACCAGCTACAGTTAAAAACAAAATGGAGGTTAACGACGAGGCTTCCAGCCTCAATAAAATATTTAAATTGATGTCTGTCCCCTGGGAGCGGACTGATTGCCAGCCCCCGTCCAATCTGTTAACGCAGTTGGAGGCAGGTTCAGGTCGAGATTATGATTTTTAACAACTTAACTAGCTCTACGCTCCGAGCCCACCTGTTTTTTTCGGTTAAAATCCACCCCCGCCCCCCATAAATCAATGGCACTAAACATTTGGGACTTGGGAGGAGCAAAAACAAAGGATTTTCAACAAAAAAAGGGTTGACATAGTGCGTACCCTGCATTAAAAATAACAATAAATTATAAAAATGAAGAGAAGCAGAATGGGGTCCAGAAGGAGGACAAGACTGGCAGAAATCAGGGGATAAATTTGCGTCTTCACTGCATGATCGTCATGACATTGCTCCACCAGTTTACTGCCCACGCAGTGAAAACAAAAGTTTACCTCTAATTAAGGGCTGGTTTTTCGGCCTTTAGGATTTCGGGGCGTTAATGACGGCAGAGCGGTCCTGATACAGCCTGAAAAAGTTTGCAAAATTGGGCAACTGGGCCCTGAGTGTGGGTCAGGGTGGTCCCAGCACAGCGCGCTATGGATCGTGCGGGAGCCGGCATCACAACCAGGGGCTTTGCACACTGGCTCCGTGCCCTGTGCTCCGAATCTAGCCCTGAATACCCCAGCGGGCCGTTGGAAGCTGGCTGACTGCCCAGAAGAACTCACCGCCGCCATTGCCATCCCTCTGGGGCGAAAACAGAGACAGCCGGGAGCCGAAACGCCAACCCAGTTCAGTGTTTAAGATGTCTTAATTATATTTAAAATTGTACTTTAAATATACTTTAGTGGTTTGGGAATAACGTTGTAGTAATAAAGTTGCTCCTGGCATTGAAATAGCTTTATTACTGTAATGTTAGTGTTTGTTCCAGCACACTTGGTGAATGAACTGAAAACCTTAAAATAAACTACGGCCGGTCCCGATAGCCTGGAATTTCCCTGGATCTGTTTGCAGCTTAAAGGTTAATAAGAACAGAGACAAGAATGACCAGAAAACATTTCCCATACAAGCAAATCCTTTTTGCTAAATTGGATTTGATCGAGAGAGGAACTGACTGCATTGTTGTGGTTCAATTAAACAAGATATACCCACGTAATAGGCTAAGGTTATGAATAATAAAACACGCTAAATGAGCTTATTATGAATACATTAATTAGCTGGACAATCTGTCGGCACATTAGGCAAATGTGACAGAGAATAACATAATGGAATGTTGCAGTATTGTGCATTGGACTATGTGATGGTTGGCACCCTTTATTTCTAAATGCAATTTTGAGATACTAGAGAATTTCCTGTGGACTTAGTCACAGTTAGTTGGAGGAATTGGCATTTCTTTTAGCTTTGTTTGTCGCAATCATCTAGGCCGAAAGAAACAACACCGTCATCTCTGGAGCAAGTAAGAATAATGGGAATTCGTGTAATACTGGGACCTCTGTGAAGAAAAACAGGCATTACTGTTACAGCATTACTCATGGATTTAATTATTGTGGGCAGGACCATTTAACCAACTCAAGACTTTAACATAACATGAGTAAATTAGTCATGATTTGCTCACAGTCATTTGATGAATATAAGTGTTTTTTTATACACATATATATATATATAACTGATGGTGATGGAGTTTGGGGAGAGAATTCAAAAACTCTCATGGAGCCACCGAGTGGCCAAAACCTGCAACTACATTGTGACAGTTGAAATAGCAAAAATGAACATCAAATGTTGACATAGCTACTTACTATGTTAAATGCTGACAGAAAAATGTGTAACAATAGGAGGGAAGATTTGGACAGAAATGCAATTTAATAACATATGCGAGCAAAGAAACCATTCATTCATTCCTCCATTGTTCAATTTAATATTTTTAGTTGAGTGGGACCTTCAAATATCTTATAAAAGGAAGTACAGATAAGTTCAGTCTCGTGAACATACTGCAAGGCACAGCCAAAACACAAAGCTATATTTTCAAATCTGGAGGCACTCTGCATCTTCAATATGTTTGAGCCAGAGAAAAGGAATCAAGTAAAAATAGAAAGAGATAAAGATGAAGAGTCAGTGAGAACATAGCAAAAAACACTGTCAAGATAATTAGGCCAACCTATCTCCTTCTGGGTTTCCAGCATTTATTGTATTTATTCCCTTTGACACTGTGTTAGTGAGATAGACTGGACAATCACCAACAAATTGGAGCTCGGTCTGCTGGGAGCGCATGTCAGAAATTCAGGCGTATGTGTCCAGCACTGTTCAGTCCATTTATTTTATTGAGTTCCTGATATGCGTTCCTGGTGGTGAAGCTCCTTACTGGGACTGTGAATTCGTAAAACTATCACTTATGTGTCAATCACATGTCATTTGTGGATGAGCTATTGGTCCCTCTCCACTTTAAAAAGGAAAGCTGTGTTTCATTCCAAATAACTGTACGTCTCTCCGCCCCCCCCCCCCCAACTCCATACACAGTTATTGAGGTGAAGTCTCTGCAAATTCTCCTCAATAATCTCCTAATTAGTCCACCAGGGTATCTAACTTTCTGATTCTCCCTCCCTGCTTGTTGGCAAACCCCTCGGAGTAGAAATGGGTGGTAGGGCAAATCGGGCTGGATCGGGTTAGCCACCTGTTATACACCCCGCTCCATATTCAGCTCCATTGACTTCAATGGACTTCAAGGCACTTTGGGACATCCTGAGATCATGAAAGGCGCCACATAGAGGCAAGACTTCCTTCCTCAGTGGATCAGAATATCAGGAGAGGGGTATAATCGGCAGCTCACACGATATCCTGCCGCCTGAGGACTTTCTGTTCCCTCATCTTCTGTTAACTCCGATTGAAGCCAGGCAAAATCAGGAATTTGTCATGGGGGAATCTCTAGTCTGACCTCATATCTCACCACTCTGTGAGGTGGGGTGCGGGGGTGGGGGATGGGAAATAAAGATTTTAAGGGCACGCCCTGTTAGATTCATATGGAATCATCTGAAATGCTGCCATCTACCAAAGAGAGGGAGCAATCATGAGTACATTTAACCATTCCCAACATAATGGTATCCAACCCATGGCAATAGGAAGCATGAGTTGGCCGAGGCTGGTTTTGCAAGTGGTCACTGAGGGCACTTCAAAGCAATCTTTATTCTAAAGTTCACTGCATTCATATTTGCTGATTCCTATCAATCTGTAATATGAACAGAAACGTGCTTCGCAGTTATCAACAGAACTTCTTGCTTTGAAACACAAAGTTACTTCGACAGAACTTCGCTCACCTCTGAACTCTACCACAGAGAAAGGCAAAAGCAGCAATGTACTGGGAGCACCATCACCTCTAACCTCCCTTCCAGGTCACACAGCATCCTACCTTGGACATACACCACCATTCCGCCATCGTCATTGGGTCAATTCTCTACCTCGCACCAGCAGCACAAGGAGTGAAGCGGTTCAAGGACAAGGACCACCATCTTCTCAGGGCAATTAGGGATGGGCAATAAATGCAGTCATGCCAGTGTTGCCATAACTTGAGAACCAATAGAAAAGCAGGGATTATGCGGAATTCGGCTTTCTGGCTCAGTGCACGCCGTATCTGTAGTGTATGTAGGCACCTTAAGTTGTGGTATGAAGGCACCTTTAGTAATGACTCCACGTTGCAGGGTATGATACTTAAACTGTGCAGACCTGTAGTCCTTTATTTGCAGCTCCTGAGTGATGACAACAAGCTGTGAGTTCCCTTTTATACTGGGTTATCTGCCATATGCAAGTAACCCCTAGGTCTCCAGCAGCAGCACCCTCTGGTGTACCGGTAAGGTGTGTGCAGTATAAGGGTACATTCAATGTGTCATAACAGTGTTACAGACATCACACAGTAAACAGGCATGCATACACAATAATACTCCCCCCTGAGCATTTTTCATATCCTTATTGTCATGACCAGAGGAGGTGATCAGTGGTGGGCTATGGGAGGTTGTGGTGAGGGTTGTGAGGCTGACCTCACACGTTTCCCCTCCCTCACACACAGACCAAGTGGGTGTCACTGTTGTGGGATCCCTCGGGGAGGTATACACTGAGATGTGGATAGTTGTGGGGTGGTGGGCAGGGCCACAAGACTGGGTGGGCTCCTTGTCCACCAATTGGGATGAGGGTCAGGTCATCTCAGGATTTTCCAGGGAAGTTGGAAGGTATTGGCCTCTTGCTCCTGGTATTGGCCCTGGTGGCCAGGGGCTGTAGGGCTGGTCTGGTGCAGGCTACCATTGGTGGTGGCTGGGCTGCCCATTGACCGCTGTCCTGTTGTGGGTCTGCTCCCACTGCCTGTGTGTGTGTCCTGCAAGGAGCATCACATTTGTTCCAACGGTCCAGGCTACATGGTCAGGGAGACTGCTGGACCTGGGGGTCTCCCACAGGGGGATTCCATTGGCATCAGCATGATCCCTGTAGAACCCACTGTCCTTTGGCAGTGTTTGGCAGTACATGACAACTTGGCTCTGATCACACATAGTCGAGCCTGCATTATACATTCTAGCATTTGCATCACTTTTTGATGTCCTGGTTTCAACAGACATGGTTACATTAGGCATTTCACAATCTCTAGCATTACCGTTAAGCATAATGAACTTGTTCTTAACCTTACTGACACCTGCATTCATATCATTAGTCACATTAGTTAAACCAGCATCACAATTCATTGTTACATTGCATACATTTTCATACTTGCACCCTTTAATCGCATCTTTAGCTTTAAAGTCCGTGTACTCAAATAGTTGAAACTTCCCATTTAAATTTCTTTGGTTACTGGTCTCCTTTAAGGGAGCCTTCAAATCTGATTGGCCGCTCGGTGTCATGTGATGCTCCTCCATGCTCACTGGTGGCATGGCGGTGGCCATTTTGATTACAAGTGTTTCTCCTTGTGCTGCTGGTGCTGCAGCCATTTCCTGGCTTTCCTGTCTTTTCTTCCACAGGGCCACTTCGCCTGATATGGACCCAGTTCATCCAATTCCTGCTCAGCAGCATGGGACCTTCGCCGGCTACAATCCACAGGGGGAGTTTGTTCAACACGTCGCCCTGGGAGACCTGGACGTCTACACTGCCAACGATTTGGATTTTACCTTTGGTGTAGGTGAGCAGCTTTGCCTGGACAGGCGATAGTTTTGGTCGAGTGGCAGGATTCATCCAAATTTTTTCAAAGGTCATTTGGCTCATCACAGACTGGTTCGCCCCCGTGTCGATTTCCATGGAAACTGGGACCCCGTCGATGTCCACTTCCATCGTCCACGGAGAACTTTCGGTGGAGCAGGTAAAGATTACATACTCGACTTCCAGGGTTGAGCAACTTCCTCTTCAGCTGTGTCAGAGCCCGCTTGATCAGCCAGCTCATCAAAGACGCAGTGAGTAAAATGTTTTCTGCACATTCTCTGAAGGTGCTCTTTTTCTTTGCAGCCTTTACATGCATAGTCTTTGTAGCGGCACTGGTGGGCCCTGTGGTTTCCTCCAGCACAGGGCTATCCGGTTTGCCCCATGTGGCAGACTCAGGGTTGCGGGACTCAGGGCAGCATTTCTGCCTTTAGAAGTATCCATGCGGTGCACTGCGCTCGCCAGTGTAGAGTCCTGGGTCAGTATTCGCCTGGAGTCGCTGGCCGAAACCATGCAGGCCTGGCTCACTTGGATTGCTCTCTGCAGGGTGATCGTGATGTCAGCTGAGAGCAATTTGTGTAGGAGGCCTTCGTGGCCAATTCCGATGACAAATATGTCCCTTGGTGCTTCATTAAGGTGGTCGCCAAAATCACATGGTGCAGCTAGTCTTCTTAAGTGTGCAGCACACTTGGCAATTTCTTGTCCCTCAGGTCGCCGGTAAGTGTAGAACCGGTGCCTGGCTGTGAGGATGCTTTCTTTCGGTTTTAGTTGTTCCTGTATGATTGTTACAAGTTACTCATAGCTCTTGGTGGTTGTCTTCTCCGGGGCTAGTAAGTCCCTGACGAGACCGTAGATGGTGGGCCCACAACTGCTAAGCAGGATGGCCCTGTGTTTGTTCGGTAGTGTAGTCAGTGTGTCCCCGTCCAGGTCGTTGGCTATAAAGAAGTGTTCCAATCTTTCCACAAAAGCATCCCAATCTTCCCCTCTGTAAATTGCTGGAAGTTGCTGAGGTTAGACATGTTGAGTGTGTAGTTCGTGACCTCGTATTCCCGTCGCCAGTTGTGGTATATGTAGGCACCTTTAGTAATGACTCCACGAGGCAGGGTATGATACTTAAACTGTGAAGACCTGTAGTCCTTTATTTACAGCACCTGAGTGACGACAACAAGCTGTGAGTTCCCTTTTATACTGGGTTACCTGCCGAGTGCAGGCAACCCCTAGGTCTCCAGCAGCAGCACCCTCTGGTGTACCGGTAAGGTGTGTACAGTGTAAGGGTACATTCAATGTGGCACAACAGTGTTACAGACATCACACAGTAAACAGGCATGCATACACAACAGTATCTACGATGAATGGATTCTGAACTCGAGGGTTAGCAGATTGCCTCATTTAATTCATTCTAGTGTTCAGAGCGGGGAAAGGAATACTATTTAAGTACAAAGCTTCAAATTCTGAGAGCTTTAAATATTTATACTTCACATAATAGTTAGATACATTTTTCAGTATGTCTTATTACATAGGATTAGATAGGATGGACAGCAAAGAAACAGGCCATTCGGTCCAACCAGTCCATGCCAGCATTTATGCTCCACTTAAGCCGCCTCCCGTCTTTCCTCATCTAAATCCATCAGCTTAGCCCCCTATTCACTTCTCCTTCATATGCTTGTCTAGCCCCCCCCCTTAAATACATCGATACTATTCGCTTCAACCATTCCCTGTGGCAGCGAGTTCCACATTCTCACCACTCTCTGGGTAAAGAAGTTTCTTCTGAATTCACTATTGGATTTCTTGGTGATTATCTTATATTGATAGCCTCTAGTTATGCTCTTCCCCACAAGTGGAAATATTCTCTCTGTATCCACTCTATCAAAACCTTTCATAATTTTAAAGACCTCTATTAGGTCACCCCTCAGCCTTCTCTTTTCAAGAGAAAAGAGACCCAGCCTGTTTATCCTTTCCTGAAAGGTATACCCTCGCATTTCTGGTATCATCCTTGTAAATCTTCTTGGCACCTTCTCCAGTGCCTCTATATCCTTTTTATAATATGGCGACCAGAACTGTACGCAGTACTCTATGCGTGATCTAACCACATAATACATAATATATATTACTGTAAGGTTGAATTTTGAATGATATTGCATTCATACTGTTATGTATTGAATAAAAAGTCTGACCAGATACTGTAAGCTCAAAGTAAAGTGTGACCTTAGTCTTTTATCGCAGGTCTCCAGAGTGCCTCTCCAGCCTGTGAGGCCTCCTTAAGTACAGGTGCTCCCAAGGGATTCTGGGATCCCTTGGGACTCCAGGGGATGAGCACTCTGGTGGTAAAACAAAGGTATTTACAGGTTTACATATATAACAACACTCCCCCCTCCAAAGTCAATAGTTTAACTATTTACAATGTGAGTCGATCTGGGGCCTTCCTTGCCCTGGTTGATCGTCTCGGTGCAAATGCTGGTTTTGGTGAATCATTTGTTGGGCCCTCGCTGGGCTGCTGTGCAGCTGGCCTTGCTGGCTGCCTGGTGTGGTGAGTCCTGCTGGGCTGCTGCTGGTGATGGGTTCTGCTTTGTGTTCAACCGCTGGGCCGGTTGCCATTGGTGTGTGTGTTGGGGGGTCAAAAAAGGTAGGGTCTAATGTGGGTTGCTCTGGATAGTCTGAGTTTGGTTTGGTCCAAGTGTTTCCTGTAGATGAGTCCATTTGAAAGTTTGACCTGAAACACCCTACTCCCCTCTTTGGCCACAACAGTGCCAGGAAGCCACTTGGGACCTTGTCCATAGTTCAACACAAATACAGGATCATTAATCTCAATTTCGCGATGCACATTTGCGCTATTAAGATTATGTACCTTGTTGAAGCCGCCTGCTCTCTACCTGTTCGTGTAGATCAGGGTGGACTAACGAGAGCCTTAAGTGCCCTTTTCATGAGCAGTTCAGCGGGTGAAATCCCAGTGAGCGAGTGGGGTCTTGTGTGGTAACTAAGCAGGACTTCAGTTACTCTCTTCAGGCTCTGCTTGATTGTGTGCACTACTCTCTCTGCCTGGCCATTGGATGCTGGTTTGAACAGGGCAGATGTGACATGTTTGATCCCATTGTAGGTCATGTACTCTTTGAACTCGACACTGGTGAAACACGGCCCGTTGTCACTCACAAGGACATCAGGCAGGCTGTGCATGGCAAACATGGCCTGCAGGCTTTCAGTGGTGGCAGCGGATGTGCTTGCCGACATTATCTCACGTTCAATTCATTTGGAGTACGCATCTACAACCACTAGGAACATTTTTCCCAAGAACGGGCCTGCATAGTCGACATGGACCCTAGACCACGGTTTGGAGGGCCAAGATCATAAACTTAGTGGCGCCTCCCTGGGTGCATTGCTTAACTGTGAACGTGTTACATTTGTGCACGCAGGACTCTAAGTCCGCATCGATACCGGGCCACCATACGTGGGATCTGGCTATTGCTTTCATCATTACAATGCCTGGGTGAGTACAGTGGAGATCACTGATGTAAGTGTCCCTGCCCTTTTTGGGGACCACTACCCGATTACCCCACAGAAGGCAGTCTGCCTGTATAGACATTTCATCTTTGCGCCGCTGGCTTTATCTCTTCCTGCATCTCTAACGGGACACTGGACCAGCTCCCGTGAAGCACACAGTTTTTCACTAAGAACAGTAAGGGGTCCTGGCTCGTCCAGGTTCTAATCTGTCGGGTGGTAACAGGTGATTGCTCACACTCGAATGCTTCCATTACCATAACTAAATCTGCGGGCTGTGCCACCTCCACACCCGTGGTAGGCAATGATAGCCGACTGAGAGCATCGGCACAGTTTTCTGAGCCTGGCCTGTGGCGGATGGTATAGTTGTATGCGGACAACTTGAGCGCCCATCTCTGGATGCGGGCCGATGCATTTGCATTTATCCCCTTACTTTCAGAAAAGAGGGATATCAGTGGCTTATGGTCAGTTTCCAATTCAAAATTGAGCCCAAACAGATATTGATGCATTTTCTTTACCCCATAGACACACGCTAACGTCTCTTTTTCAATCATGCTGTAGGCCCTCTGGATGCATAAGCAACCGGTTGCAATTTCCCAGATTCATTAGTTTGTTGCAATACACACTCGACCCCGTACGACGACGCATCACATGCTAGTACCAAGCGCTTACATGGATCATACAACACAAGCAATTTTTTTGAGCACAATAGTTTTCTAGCTTTTACAAAGGCATTTTCTTGGCTTTTACCCCATACCCATTCGCCTCCTTTATGCAGTAAAACGTGCTGTGGTTCTAACAGTGTGCTGAGACCCGGTAAGAAGTTACCAAAGTAGTTCAGGAGTCCTAGAAACAACCGCAGCTCCGTCACGTTCTGTGGCCTCGATGCGTTCTCGATTGCCTCCGTCTTCGAATCGGTGGGCCTGATGCCGTCCGCCGCGATTCTTCTCCCAGGAACTCCACTTCAGGCGCCAGAAAAACGCACTTCGAGCGTTTTAACCTGAGCCCCACACAATTAAGCCGACTAAGAACCTCCTCCAGGTTCTCAGATGCTCGACTATGTCCCGACCTGTAACCAAGATGTCGTCCTCGAAGACCACGGTGCGCGGGATCGACTTCAGTAAGCTTTCCATGTTTCTCTGGAATATCGCCGCGGCTGATCGAATCCCAAACAGGAATCTGTTGTAAATGAAGAGACCTTTGTACGTGTTGATGCAGGTGAGGCCCTTCGATGATTCCTCCAGCTCCTGCGTCATGTAGGCCGAGGTCAAATCTAGCTTCGTGAACGTCTTTCCTCCCGCCAGCGTCGCAAAAAGGTTATCTGCCTTTGGTAGTGGGTATTGATCCTGTAGGGGGATCGATTGATAGTTACTTTGTAATCACCATTGATTCTGATGGTGCCCTCTCCCTTGAGGACTGGAACAATTGGACTGGCCCATTCATTGAATTCGATCGGCGAAATGATGCCCTCTCGTTGCAGCCGGTCCAGCTCGATCTCCACCCTCTCTCTCACCATGAACGGTCCCGCTCTCGCCTTGTGATGGATGGGTCGTGCCCCCGGAATTAGGTGGATCTGCACTTTTGCTCCTTGGAACTTCCCAGTGCCTGGTTCGAACAGCGAGGGGAACTTGTTTAGGACCTGGGCACACAAAGTGTCATCAATGGACGAGAGTGCTCGAATGTCGTCCCGGTTCCAGCGTATCTTCCCCAACCAGCTCCTGCCGAGCAGCGTGGGGCCATCGCTGGTACCACCCAGAGCGGTAACTCGTGCACCGCTCCATCGTAGGAGACCTTTACAGTAGCACTGCCGATTACGGGAATCAGTTCCTTTTTGTAAGTTCTCAGTTTAGTGCGAATGGGAGTCAGGACTGGCCTTGAGGCCTTGCTGCACTTCAATTTATCGAAAGTCTTTTTGCTCATAATGGACTGGCTGGCGCCCGTGTACAGCTCCATTGACACCGGGAGTCCATTTAATTCAACCTTCAGCATTATCGGGGGACACTTTGTGCTAAATGTGTGCACCCTGTATACCTCTGCCTCCTTGGTCTGAGGCTCTGGTTTGTTGTGGATCTGTCCTCCTCTGCAACATGGTGGTTTGCAGGATTAGCAGGGTTTGCAGCTTGCCTGCACATACATTGGAGATGTCCCATTGTTCCACAGACTTTGCAAACGTACCCTTTGAAGCGGCATGAATGGAAACGATGATCACCCTCACAGCGCCAACAAGGTGTTAATGGCCTAGCATTCATCACCCTTGATGGTGGACTCTGAGACACCTGTGGACGTGCAGCTGCAGGCATGTGAGGCATGCCCTGTATGTTACGATTCGAAAACAGCATTACTTTGTTCACAGAACTTGTAGCAGCACTCGTGTGCTGAGAGATTTGCTTGGTATCGTCACTGGTGGCAATGAACGCCTGGGCTATAGCCATGGCTTTACTCAAGGTTGGGGTCTCTACAGTCAAAAGTTTGTGAAGTATCATTTCATGGCCAATGCCAAGTACAAAGAAGTCCCTGAGCATGTGCTCCAAATGTCCTTCAAATTCACAATGTCCTGCAAGGCGTCACAGCTCGGTGACATAGCTCATCACTTCCTGGCCTTCGGACCTCTTGTATGTGTAGAACCGGTACCTCGCCATCAGAACGCTTTCCTTCAGGTTAAGATGCTCCCGGACCAGTGTGCACAAATCATCGTACGATTTCTCTGTGGGTTTCGCTGGAGCAAGCAGATTTTTCATGAGGCCATACGTTGGTGCCCCGCAAACGGTGAGGAGAATCGGCCTTCGTTTGGCAGCATTCGCTTCTCCTTCCAGCTCATTGACCACGAAGTATTGGTTGAGTCGCTCCATGAAGGTTTCCCAATCATCTCCCTCCGAAAATTTCTCCAGGATGCCCACTGTTCTCTGCATCGTTGTGGTGGGGTTTGTCATTTGTATCTCGTCACCAGTTGTTATGTATTGAATAAAATGTCTGACCAGATACTGTGAGCTCAAAGTAAAGTGTGACCATAATCTTTTATTACAGATCTCCAGAGTCCTCTCCAGCCTGTGAGGCCTCCTTAAGTACAGATGCTCCCAAGGGATTGTGGGATCCCTTGGGACTCCAGGGGATGAGCCCTTTGGTGGTTAAAGCAGGTATTTACAGGTTTACATATATAACACATACTGAGAACGTCACTCTCCCTTACTTTGAGTACAGAAAAAGCTTTTCACTTCTTTGGATGAATACTGTTCTCGTTATGCTGGGGAAAGGAACATTTGATCAATTTTGCCACCCACGATCAGGATCATCCGCTACCAGGTGTTACCACAGACACGTATAGAATAAAGCTCCTTCTACCCAAGCTGCCTTAATCCCGATCTTAAAAGAGCTCATCCTACTGCAACAGTGGGACATTTTCATTCCCCATATTAGCCAACCCTGGGGTTAGAATTCTTCTTGGCATTGCAAGCGAGTTTGTAAAAATTTCTTCTGTTTTGTGCTCTTGGCAAAATCAGAAATGTTTATTTTAGAAAATGTAATTAGAAGTACCAAAACAGAAGAAATCTTCCTAAGGGTAGGTTACAATGTTGCTACAATGGAAACCATGGGAATTGCTAAACTGTGGTTCCTCTGGACTGAGTAAATGCAAATTGGTGGAGTTTTTGATGTAGCTTAATGCCGGCTGGACATTGGGATCAGAGTCACAACTTGAAGGATTTCTTCTCTTCCTCCAAATTTATATTAGAAATATTGACAATTGGTCAGTTGGAGAATAGTCGCTCTAATTGCTATCCTCTTGGTCACTGAAATAGCATCAGTTGTCCCATCAACCTTGAATATCGGCAGTACAGAAGCTGGAACTTATGATCAGATCAGCCATGATTTTATTGAATGGCAGAGCAGGCTCGAGGGACCAAATGGCCGACTCCTGCTCCTATTTCTTAAGTTCTTATGTTCTAATGTATCAATCATATCGATGTTCTATTTCGTGTCACCCCCACCCTCCACACCACCGCCCCCCCCCCCCGGCCTCCCCCCACACCCCTCACCCCCCAACCCCCGCCCCCAGCCCCCGCGCCCACCCAAGCTTTCTGAGATTGCAGGGAAGCTCTGAGCTTTCCCCATGAGTGTACCATCTCTGCATCAGAACCGAGATCACCCCAGGCACCAACTCGCAATAGTGTTTTTTTTAAACCAGAATGCGATTTGTACATAATATAATGATGAGTATAACACGCAATGGAATAGGGCTGCGAACAGAACGTTGCAGACAGGTCACATGATAGATCGAGGTTAAAAAATATATATATTTAAAACCCTCTCATTCAACCTATCTGGGGAGCAATCCCAACGGCCATAGAAAGCAGGACAGGCCTCATCATCTCTGCAAATTCGAACGTGCTCCTGGCTGGACTTACCCAGTAATACAATGAATTCCCCCTGCAATACTCAGGCTAGCAGAACTGACATTCCTAGTTGTAGATGATGCATCACCTTGCTATAGTGGAGCACTGCCTTCCCCACAACAAGTATGTGAGTGAGACATCTGCGGGTCTCCTCGTGCAGGAATCTGGAACTAGGGGGCATAGTTTCAGAATAAGGGGTCACTCATTTAAAACGGAGATGAGGAGGAATTTCTTCTCTCAGAGGGTTGTGTATCTTTGGAATTCTCTACCCCAGAGAGCATTGTATATATTTAAGATGAAGATAGACAGATTTTTGAACAATAAGGGAGTCAGGGATTATGGGGAGGGTGCAGGAAAGTGGAGTTGAGGCCAAGATCAGATCAGCCATGATCTTATTGAATGGTGGAGCAGGCTTGAGGGGCCGTATGGCCTACTCCTGCTCCTATTTCTTATGTTCTTACTCCAATCAGGAAGAGTGATGCATGGACTCTGCTTGGAGCTCAGGAAATACAGGCAGTCAGGAAACCATTCCTGGAAATTTTCACAATTCAGGCTCCTCCTACAAGACCACAGCCCAGTAGGCCATGCAAGCTAGCAACTCTGCTCCCTCCCCCAAACACTGCTCACATTGGGGTGGACTCCCCTGCTCATCTTCAAAATAGTGCCATGAGATCTTTTACATCCACTTGAGAGGACAGGCGTGCCTCGGTTTAATGTCTCATCCGAAAAACGGCTCCTCTGACAGTGCTCCCTCAGTACTGCACTAAAATGTCAGCCTATGTCAACTTTATGTGCTCAAGTCTCTGGAGTGGAACCTGAACCACAATCTTCTGAATCATAGGCACGGTTGATATAAAGTCATATAATGTACTGTGCAATATAGCATAGAATATGTTTAATATAACACCAACACTGATACACACTGTATAATCTAACTGCACAGTGCATTAGTATTAACATATATAATAGATGTATAAAACTATGTTTATTTTGGAAAAATGAGGACAGAAGGAGATGGGTATAAGTCTGAAATGACGGAATCTCTGTGGCAGACTAGCAAGACTTGCTGAAAATGTGAGGTTAACTTTCCAATACTGTCTGGATTTTTGACTTTGCTCATTTCAGGGCGGTAATGGCAGTGGGGCTCGGGAACAATTTGCGCCTCAGTCAGCAAAATTGGGCAGCTGGGCCCTGAGTGTGGGGCGGAGCGCTAAGGGAGGTGTTCTCTTAGGGCACTAGGCTGGCTGCGCATGGGAAAATCCCGAGCTAAACAGTCCCAATACATAGCCCACACCACCACAACATAAATCGCAAAAACGAAAGAAAAAACAATCACACTTACCCGAGGTGGACATTACTTACCTCACTGCAGCCGGTATAGGTCGGACCTCCCACTTTCACCGGCGGTCCCACCATGGCGTGCTGCGGGGTGCTACGGGTTGGGCAGGACTCAAAAATCGAGCCAGTGTCATAACCAGGATGCGTTGCACACCGGCTCGCCTCTTCCAGGCGGTAATGCTCCTCGCCCCGTCGATACCAACCCCGAAAACCCCAGCGGGGCGCTGGAACCTGGCCGCCTGCCCAGAAGAGCTCACCACTGCCATTGTCGCCCCTCCGGGGCAAAAACAAAAGCAGACAGGTCCGGGAAATGGAACCCATTATTCGGTATTGTAAATGGTCTCATGGCTTGAAAGTTTACTAGTTACAGTATGAAGAGAGGGGGACTTCTCAGCAATCTAGTGACAGAATTACATCTCAAACAGCAGTCAATCATATGGGGTCTGATGTCAGCAGCCAGTGAATGTTCATGTGCATCATGTTATCGTTACCCATTCTTAATATAACATTTCTAAATCACCTCTTTACTGTCCCACAGGTCCATCAGGAGCCCCCCCCTCAGAGGGCAGGGGGAACCTGGCTCAGCATGTGGCAGCTATATGGGTGCAATGCGGGAAGTTAAGTAAATCTGGCCATAGTGAGGCCATCCCTGGCCTCCCGGGCAGCAATGAGCAATGTGGTCCGGTGCTACTGGCATCTGGACCTCAGGTTCCTCCTGCTCTTCCTCCTCATCTTCCAGCTGAAGAAGAAGATGTTGTTGTGCGCTCGGTGACTTGCTCCTCCTGCAGCACTAATCCTCGCTACTGTGCTCTGTTGTGCAGGGCGCAGCAGACGATAACGATTCTGGAGACCTTGTCTGGTGTGTATTATGTATATAGGCGCCTTTGGTAATAACTCCACGAGGCAGGGTATGGTACTTAAACTGTGTAGACTGTAGCCCTTTATTTGTAGCTCCTCGAGTGAGGACACCAAGCTGTGAGCTTCCTTTTATACTGGGTTACCTGCAGTGTGCAGGTAACCCTTGAGTCTCCAGCAGCAGCACCCTCTGGTGTACAGGTAAGGTGTGTACAGTGTAATGGTAAATTCAGTGTTACAGACATCATACAACAGTACAAGCATGCATACATAACAACGGGGCTCCTCCAGATCTGTCAAGGCGTCTGAAGCACATTTTGAGCTGCCTATTGTCTGCTCTATGACACATATGGAGATGTGGTTTTCATTATATCTCTCTTGGGCGTCAGTACTTGGCCTCCTCAAAGGTGTCATGAGCCACGTCTTCAGTGGATAGCCCTTGGCTCCGAGCAATCAGCCGGAAAGTCTGCTTGGTAGTGTGAAGCGCTGAGGGAGGGTAGACTGACACAGGACGAATGAGTCATGGCAGCTGCCAGGAATCTGGCGCACACATGCATGATAATCTTCCTATGGTTGCAGACGAGCTGCAGATTGAGGGAGGGGAAGCCCTTGCGATTGAAAAGACTCCTAGGTTATGATGGGATGCCCTGATGGCCATATGTGTACAGTCGATGACACCCTGCACCCATGGGAAGCCAGCCAGCGCGGCAAAGGTCAGCGCCCGCTCAGTAACACTGGCTTCATTAGTGGCAGAATTGATATCATTGGCTGACTTGTCAAACATGGCACCCGTGACCTGTGTGATGCATCTGTGGGCGGCCGACTGCGAGATGCCACAAATGTCTGCTGCAGATCCCTGGGAGGAGCCTGAGGTGAAGAAGTTGAGGGCGCTGGTGACCTTGACAGCCACTGGTAGGGTGTGTCCACCTGCTCCTCTGGGCTGCAGGTCTTACTTCAGCAGTGTGGCAATGTCTGCAATAGCCTGAGTCTCCTTTGGCCCTGCTGCTCAGTCATGTTGAGGAAGCACATCCTCTGCCTGTGTACCCTGTGCTGGGGGTATCGCCTCCGGCGTGGTACAGCTCTGCGCTGATGCCCTCTGTCCTGTGGAGCATCTGGTCATTGGAGAGAAGATTGTTGGTGCTTTTGCTGCTGCTGTGCCTGCTGTTACTGGTGTTGGGGCTCATCTTGGTCCGATTCTGAGGACCAAGGTGAGACAGCATAAACGGCATCCATGCTGATGTAATAGATGGCAGGTCAAATAGAGATCAGAGGACCAATCTGGCAATGGTGTGATGGTTAGTGGCAATGAGGTGAGAGTGGCTTCTGAATTTGCACAAAAGACTCGCAAACTGTAGTTCCCTAAATTTGTGCCCAAAATGCACTCAGCAAAAGCCTTTCCCTTAGGCAGGTAAGTAGGTGTCATGTGGGACTATTTATTGTGGTTTCCATGCTGTGCAGTAATAACGTCAATCAATGACCAATGAGTTTCTGCCTCAGCTTGACAGACGTGGTTCCCAAGCTGCGTGACTCCCGTGGTCCTGCAATGAAATTCAAAAGATCTGGTTAAAAACACTGTTAAGGGTCTGACAACAAGGTATTAATGAGCTAAATTAGGTCGCCCACCTCTGCCGTTTGGGTCCGTGCCACGCCGGCAAACGCCCGCGCGTTAAAGGCGCGAGGAGGCGGGATGATGGCGGGGTTCCGACGCGCTCCCATTTATTGCGAATTTCACTCCCAACTCGCCTCCAATCCCGCACACATGGCAACATGAAAATTCCGGCTCATGTGACTACTGAGATATTCAAAGAGACAGACATGGATATGGGGCTACTATGGCAGCATATTGAGCTTCAGACTGCATGAAGTATGGCTGACAGATTCTGTACTATAAAGTATGGATGCAAGAAAAGCAAAATAGGCTTTGAAAAAATGGATTGATGCAACGCAGCCTTTTAAAATGATGAAGTGGAGGAGTCACTGCTCTTCATCCCCTCCCCCTCCACGGGGCACTGTTTTTTACAGTCACATAGGAAGCATATACATCGGCAACACAGCAGTTAAAATATTCCAAAGCTATTTTATGTGTCAGGCCCTGAGATGAGCTGCCAAGTAGATTTGTTGTTCTCTGTTTAATATGTAATCTCTCACTTATCTTTGCAGTATATTCTCTGCGTCCATCAGTTGAACTCAGTAATCCCGTACCCATGTTTGTTTGTTACTTAACACTAATCTTCCTGAGCCTTCATCTAGACAGAAGCAATCATCAGAGTAGCAACACATGCAAATCAACAATTTATTAGAGCTTTCTCTGAGTACTACATCGTTTTTTTACACACCTCTACCTTTTCATTGTCATCAAATGATCTGAGACTCGGTGGTTTATTGAGATTTTGTTTATTTTATAATCTGAAATTAATGCTGATGATGTCACGTGATCTGCGGTCTTAATGGGGGTATATTTTCCAACTGGCTGTGATCTCCTGTAAGCACTTAATGCAGGCATTTTAGAAGCAGAGTGCACAAAGGGATTTAATACAAGCATGTTAAGCATTTGTATGGGAAAAGCGATGTTTGGAAAATATATCCTGTGAGTTCATGATGATCATCAACATTTTTAATTGGAAAGTGTATTTATTTCACGGTTATACCACACATATATGTGGTAAAATAAAATGGCTAAATTGAGCTTATAGGAAAATAATTCATCGTATGGTGTTGGGAAGCCTATATCCACTCACCCAGATCTCCCAGTGTCACTCCCACATCACAGATTTAAAAAGCTTGACAACATTCCTGACCATGTCCCAACCTCTGAAGAACGCTCAGGGAGATACCTGGCACTGGACAGCCTTCGTCTCCATGGCAACAGGAGCTATAGAATTACAGATGCAAGCAAGCTATTTAACCCAGACTGATCACAGAAATAGAGGACACGAGTATAAAATTAACAAGCCGCAAGTGAGTGGAGAGATAAAAAAACATTTTTCCCCCCGGCAGGACCATAAAGATTTGGAATCACATTAACTGCTGCTGCTGGGAGCCATTGTCAATTAAATCCTTGAAGGAAAGAGCAGGATCAATAACTGGCTAAGTAGAAAATTGGAAATAATGAAATCCAGTATAGTAGGCACACATGGTCAGATATACTGTTGGAGACATTGGTTGTGTTGTGCTACTCAGACCATCATCATCATCATAGGCAGCCCTTCGAAATCGAGGAAGACTTGCTTTCACTCCAAAAGGGAGTTCTCAGGTGACTGTGCAGTCCAATACTGGAATTACAGTCTCTGTCACAAGTGGGACATAGGGAGGAAAGGGAGGGTGGGGAGTCTGGTTTGCCGCACGCTCCTTCCGCTGCCTGCGTTTGATTTCTGCATGCTCTCGGCGATGAGACTCGAGGTGCTCAGCGCTCTCCTGTATGCTCTTCCTTTAGCCAGGGACTCCCAGGTGTCGGGGGGGATGTTGCATTTTATCAAGGAGGTTTTGAGGGTGTCCTTGAAACGTTTCCTCTGCCCACTTTTTGGACCATGGAACATTCAGCCATGGGTTACAATGAGCCAGGACTGCAAAGGTTTACAAAGTTAGTATCCTTGTGACAACAAGAAGAAATTCCATAGAGTTTTATACTCTTCGATGTTGTACCATTGCCTGATCATTTCTGTCAAGCGATTAGGTAAGTAAGATGGAACCCATGATCGGGCAAATGGAAATAGTCTGCGGGAGGCGAATGGCTCATTTCATGTTTTATCTACTAACAAGACAATCTCTGTGCTTTTATAAACTTTAATTTATTCTTTCGATTTTATTATATCCGGAGCAGTTGTCAACTTCTCAGCGTTCCCCACCAATTCCATTTTAATCAGATGCAAATGACTGCTCCTATACAGAGAGCCATCAGCTTAGCACAGCCTGCCCCCCTCTCCCCCAAATCTGGTTCAAACTGACTTTTGCCAATAATTTTGACACAAACTTCATTGAAGAGGAATGGCTTCCGAACTTGTTAACCTATTATTCTGTCCTCACTAACAATAGTAATTTCTAACCTTGGAGCTTTTATCTGCCTCCTAAAAGCTCCTAGTTATTAATTAAATCTATCTCTGCTCTGCAGAGTATTTCAATAAGCACTCATCAAAGCCAACAGCCCTGTTTATTTTCCTCATGCCCACAGCTCGTAGGAGAAGCTACTCAGATAGCAGGATTGATCACAGCAATTTTGCAACGAGTTAACTTGGCTCAGTGATAGCTCTCTTGCCTCTGGGTCAGAAGGTTGTGGGTTCAAGCCCCAATATAGGCATGTAATCTAGTGTGGTACCAAGGGAAGGCTGTAAAGTTGGATGAGATGTAAAACTGAGGTCCCATCTGCTTGTTGAGGTGGATGTAAAATATCCTTTTTTTAAATTCATTCATGGGATGTAGACGTCACTGGTAAGACCAGCATCCCTATTGCCCTTGAGAAGGTGGTAGTGAGCCACCTTCTTGAACCACTGCAGTCCTTGTGGTGACGGTACTCCCACAGTGCTGTTAGGGAGGGAGTTTCAGGATTCTGACCCAGTGGTGATGAAGGAACGGCGGTATACTTCCAAGTTAGGATGGTGTGTGACTTGGAGGGAAACTTGGAGTTGATGGTGTTCCCATGAGCCCGCTAACCTTGTCCTTCTAGGTGGTAGAGGTCGCTGGTCATGGCATTTTATCAAAAAAAGTACATGGAATTCTCCTGACCAATATTCATTCCTCAACCAACCCCAATTAATTGGCTATGAAGTGCTTTGGAATGTTCTGTGGATATAAGAGGCACTATATACAAAGAAATATGATCCTTACCAGCCCTGGCATGGTCCACTGATTTGGTGTTCCATCTTACCATGCCTCCCTCGAGGGCAAGATAGGTTGAATGTCAGTCAAGGCCAGGGTTTGATCATTGGGGTCAGAGCCTGATATTCGACAACCGCAGCTACTAATGTGCCCATCACACATTTAATTGTAAATGTTAGTGTCAGCTGTGGTTCAGTGGGTAGAACACTTGGCTTCTGAGCCAGAAGGTTTTGGGTTCAAATCCCACACTGTAGGGATTTGAGCACATAAATCTAAGCCAACATTCCAGTGCAGTACTGAGGGAGTGCTGCACTGTCAGGGGTGCTATCTTATGAATGAGACGTTAAATCGAGGCCCTGTCTGCTCGTTAAAGATCCCATGGCACTATTTCAACAAAGAGCAGTGACGTTATCCCTGGTGTCTTGGCCAATATTTATTCCTCAATCAACGTAACAAAAACAGATTATCTGGTCATTATCACATTGCTGTTTGTGGGAATTGCTGTGTGCAAATTGGCTGCATTTCCCATATTACTATAGTTGGCTGTAAAGTGTTTTGAGACGTCCGGTGGTCATGAAAAGCGCTTTATAAATGTAAATCTTTCTTTATGCTGAAAGCCATGTAATAAAAATGAGAAAAATGTAGCTACACACTGAGTAGAAATCATCTTTAGCAAAATCTGTGAATAATAGGCAGGTGAGACTTTGTTATGTTGCCAGTGATGGATCAGAAATTAATTTAAACCATCGCAAATATGGCACATTACACTGAATATGGTTGCCATGATTGGGGCAAAAGATTGTATATAGAATCATAGGGCCCGAACTTGCTGGCCTTACCGCTGGCTGCCGCCGAGTTTTTTGGGTGGTCTTCCCTTGGTGCCAGTTTCCACTAGGCCTCCTGCCAGCAGGCAGGGAGAACCGCTGGGGACCGCCTGCTGAGGGCCGCTAGTGTGCAAGGTGCGTAAGTATCCTCCCACCTGCTGAGCTGGCAGATTCCTCTGGGCAGCAGGGGGAAGGACCAACGCATGGAGGCAGGTCTAACCTCAACGGGAAGTATGAAGTCCTGCAAAAAAAGGTTAGTAAACTTTTTTTTTCAGCGATTCATGTGGAAGGGGTCCCCTGAATGTTTTCCAGTGATTTTTTTTTCTGTGCAAATGTAATTTTTTTTCTGTGCTCCCCCCCCTAGGCCCGAATCAATCCTCAGTGGCACTTTGCCAAGGATCGCATTTGCCGCCGTGATTGGGAGCTCCTGCCCGCTGCTGCCCAGATTTATGGCGTAAGTCGTTTTTTTGCCGTCGGGTGGTCTTTGCAGATCTTTTGGAGGAATCTCCCTGCCAAAGTGCCGCCAGGTCTCTCAACAGTCCCTTGGGCAGCACTTGGGCACGCCTTAGCATTGACCAAGTCCAGGCCCACAGAATCTTACAGCACAGAAGGAGGCCATTCGGCCCGTCATACTGGTTCTTTGAAAGAGCTGCCTAATTTAGTACCACATCCCTGCTTTTAACCCATAACTCTGCAAATTAGCCCATCTTCAAGAACATGTCAAATTGCCTTTTGAAGGTTCCTATGTAATCTGCTTTTACCACTATTTCAGGCAGTACATTCCAGATCTTAGCAACCACTGTGTGAAAAAAACTTTCCTCGTTTCCCTTCTAGTTCTCTTGCCAATTATTTTAAATCTGTGGCCTTTTGTTACTAACCCAATTGCCAGAGGAAACCGTTTCTCCCTACTTGTTCTAGCAAAGCCCTTCATAATTTATATATTTTTAAGAATGATCTGAGCAGTGTTATTACTTCTGCGCACTCCTTAAATAACTAATGGAGGAGCTCAAGATTCCACTGGTTAAGAGATCCCTAAAGCTCTCTCAAGCCTGGCTTGAAGCCAGCAATTAGAAGAGTGCATGTGCATACTCATTTTATATCTCTGTGTCTTTAATATATATATATATTGTATTCAAAGAATCACTGGTATCCCTTTTCTAATGCATTTGAGATTGATACAAATATTTTAGGGAGAATGAATGAAAGTTTTAATGACATTGATGGTTGCATTCCAGAAATCAATAAATCTTCGAGCAATTTGGAAGGTGTTAGCAGAACTTCTTGATCTCACACAGCAACCCATGGAAAGGACATTTGGTTCATTGTGTAGCAAATCTGTTTGGCAAAGCTTGACATTGTCTTGTATGAAAATTGCTGTCTCAATGAGAGCCAAATTAAATCCATCACCTTCTGCAAAGAATCCTTGGCACCAATTGGTTTTTCATCACTTAATTTATTGTGATCAGATATTAATAATGCAAAGTGCTACTGTGCTCATAACATGACATAATATAGTGTACTGAAGTTAACATTTAACATCTGCTTGCCTTCTGACTTTATCACCTGATTAGCAAAGTGCACTGGATAATTGTGTACATGTAAATAACTGACAAACTGAGCCAGGATAAAAAGTAACTTAACTTAACTGTGCTTTTATACAACCAAAATGGTGTCCCCAAACCAGCATAAACCAGCATGAGTACAGCAACTGTGAATAGCTCTCACAGGGTCCTAATGCCCAACAAATAAATAGAGCATGAACACAACACTTGGCACTGGAAATGCCCGCTATTCAGGGCAATGGCATCCATTGGTAAAGGGCTGTATCATTCAGACCAGAAGACCCAAATTCATTTTCCATTGCCTGCTCCGTTAGGTGATGTCCACCAGAGCAGCAGTTGTGATGCTATAGTTGATTGCCAGTGTTCCTGGGTTAGAAAAGGAAAACAGGACAACCCAGGCTCCTGTTCCTGATCACTATCCACTGCCCTTCCCCTGTGCAGCGCGAAGGGAGGCGTTGTGCACGTTTCGTGGTGCAAGGACGGGAAACTTGCGAATTAAAGTGCCGGGCCGGGAGCGCTTTGAGAGAAGCCTGGGGTGGGGGAGCCTTAAAAAAAACACAAAAACATTGCCAAAACATTGCCCACGCCACCACAACACAAATCGCTAAAAGAATTAAAAGAACAAACACTCGCACTTACCTTTGGAGAACTTTACCTTTCTCTGTGCGCCAACTGTGCTGGACTGCACTGATTTCCCAAGCAATCGTTGTGGCCGCACTTCCGGGCGGATGGATCGGGCAAAAGTCCCAGCTACTGCCGGTGTCACAACCAGAGGCGTTACACACCCGACTCAGCTCTTCCCAACAGTGCCGCCGCAAAACGGGACCGGAGGATCGTGGCGTGGCCCAGGAGACCGGAACTCCGCCTTTCACCCACTCCGGGGCGAAACCCGGAGCACAAAGGAAAATCCAGCCCAATATTCTGGGAATTTCCATCCTTGTTTATTCTGGACCCAACTTAGTCCCTTTGTTTAACCTCCTAAGACACTGGAAGGTTTAATAAGCTTTCGATGAGACTCTGGTTTGCATTTGATTCTGCTAACTGAAAACATCAATCTGTCGTGCTTTTGAATTATAGATTGTGAGTTTGTATCTCAGTGGACCATCTCAAAGTAGGATACTGACTCGTCTGGAAATTAAAAATGTAATTAATTGCTTGCTGGAACAGCTTTGGGCCTTCTCGTTGAATGGGTGCAATTCTTGTGATGCCATTGCAGACATTTTTAATTTCCGGTTTAGAAAAATCCTGTAAGGAGGGAGACGTAAATGTGTAGGTATGAACATTAACTTAAACAGCAGATAAACTTGCTGGACTGAATAGATTTTTCACATTGTTTATTGTCAAGGAGCTCTTTGATCCACTTAAATGACCATATCATTAATTTTCCACAAAAATGCATTATTTGTCAAAAATGTTATATTGTGGTTGATGTATTTCAGTAACTTTGACTGTTGAGGTGCTTTTGTTCTGAGTATATTAAACACTGGTACGTGAATAAAAAGTACAGAAATAGAATGCTGAGGAACCCCCTCAGAATCTGTTGTGAATAACTTGATACTCTCTAAGTCAAAACACCATATATTAGAAACAAAGTCTTCAGGCCTTCCATTTGTTGTGTAACTGTGCTTAGAGCATCAACATAAAGTCTTGACATTTTTATCAACTGTGCTGTCCGCCGTCTGTTTCCGGTGACTTATTACCATGTTTGTAGGAACTGTTTGCATATTTCATTAGGCTCTTGACATTTGACAAATGGCATAGCATGGAAGGCAAATGTCTCCTCCTGAAGTGCCTGTGTGACCTAATAGAAACTCGTCCCACCTCCTTTGCTTCACTTTTGTTTTCCGAAACCTTTTTCTGGTGAGGGTGTGTGTCACTTTAATGTTTTCGTTCAAAAAAAAAGCTAATAGTTCTCCCTTCCTTTGTTTTGGTCTTGAGCCACGTAACAACTGCAATTGAGACATTCAGTCAGGAAAATGTTCATAAGGTCTCCACAATACCTCTCTTGGCCAACTCACAGGAGGTATTTGAGGGCAGCTTGATGATTACTTAGTCTCTAATTATCCCCCCCTTCTCCCCCTCCACCCTCAGTTGGGAAGTGCAAACTCAGCAGAGATTGCACAATCTGCAGAATGGGGGAAGAAAGCGAGGTCCATCCTGCAACATTCTACTCTGTGACACTGGGCTTTTTATAAATCCAAAAGTGAGTATTGACACTACTATGTCAGCAAATGAGTTTGAGATGGGGGCAGGACTTAAGACAGGGCTTAGAGCAAACAGTCTATTTACTCTGCAAACAGAGTCTATTTAAACAGAGTCTCTGCGAACTACGGCAAAGCGAACTCATGATCGAAACGGCAGCAGAGTTTCCCGATAAAAGCAGCATTATTTCGCCAGTGAGTGGAGGATAGAAAACAGATTATAAATGTATAATCAATCCCAGTCACTTACAGCAGGATTCCAGGTGTGATTGCCCAATCAACTTCATTCTGGGCCGGACTAGTGGTGTCACTATTGCAATTGGCGAGAATGGATTTAAAACAGTGATTATGCCATTGTAACATTTCTTACAGACATTGTTTTTAGAAAAAAAAACTTGCACTTTCTGAACATCCTTCTAGACTGAGAGGAAATTGCAGCAACAGACCTGATTAAAGAGTTTTTTTTTAATTAGTTAACTAATTGGTTTATTAACAAAGGTTTAACAATCACACTACACATTACCAGTTCATCCACTAGACTCACAACTGCATTCCTCATCGTGGATGACCCAGGCCCAACTGGCTGGGGTTTTATTGAGTCTTGTGAACATCACGTGACTGGCTAAGCCACCCACAATGCAACAGCTCTACAACTATTTTAATTCTAACTTTAAACCAAATGGGCCCTTTTGGCAGGAGCACCCCTGATTAAAGGGTCACCTCACAGTGGGTGTGCCACCAGCTGAAGATATACACATCTGTATTGTCTAGTTTGAGTTAAACATGGACCCACAAACGATGACTAAAAAACAATTTTCTCTCCATATCTTAACCCTTCCCCAGTGTTTTACCATGGGCCTTCTTTTGACATTTCTGGAATACTTTCTACATTTTTCAAAATTCGTTTCTATTTTAGAATGGAACATTTTGAGCCTTTTTAGCCCAGGTACTAAGATGGCCAGCAGTTGTTGAGAGCTTTTTGGGACTCCATACTCCCTGTCTAAGAGCTGGCTACCATCTCCCTTTGATTTTCCTTACCATTTTCCTAGATTTACTGAAAATTAACAGGTGAAATTACACTGTGATTTCAGCAAACAGAAGTGGTAATACATTGCACCACATCATACTGCACACTCTTTTATTATATTCTCTCCCTGGTTTTCCTGTGTACAGTGGTTTTGCCCTGAGTGCCTTTGTTATGCATAAGGGCGCGGTCCATTTCTTCTCTTTGCATCCATAGTGATTTGATCCCTCTGCTATTAAGCAACAGAGAACGCACCTAATATCCAGATATACTAATGCATACATCCTAATATTTGTGTTGGACCTTCCCTGCTGGCTGGAAGGAGGTCGATATGTGGCAGCAATTAAGCAACCACATTTCTGGCCTGTACAGACTGGCCCCCCGCCCTAGAAACAACAGCCTCTGCCTCCAGAAGGAACGTTTTATATTTGCTGTTGGGGGAAGTGGGTGGGTGGTGATTGCTACACCAGTAAAGCCCACTTCTTGAGGTAGTTAACTCCTCACTCTTCTGAGCCTGGACTACTGCGTTTCTTTATCCTGCCATTGTGACATTATGGCCCTGCACTCTGAAATCCTCTTCCCAAACCTGCTGCTGATCCTCTCACCCCACCCCACTGCCCAATCAAAGCCTCCTCAAGACCTATCTTTTGAACCTCACATTTGGACATCACCTCATAAAGTACCGTACAGTAACGAGGGCAGTAGATAGTCATGGGTGGACATTAGTTTGTAGTTTAATCTGTAGCTTCAGATAAAATCTACAATTCATTCAGTCTCCACTAACATGGCTTATGGCATCATCAAACCTTTCCTTTAAATAGCAGTTTCATTAGTCACTCCACAATTCCATGTGTAACAACTTGCCTACGTTGAATCTCTTGTCAAAATTGGATTTAAAAATGAGGTGGTCTCTTCATCTCCTAATGCACCAAATTCAAAATAGTTTACAAATCCTTCAATGGCCTTGCTCCACTTTACATTTGTGACCATCTGTAGCCATGTGTCCCAGGTCACACTCTATTATGTATGTACTTTTGGGATCACTAGCCACTAGATGGCATCATTGTTGGAGGCCACGTGTGTGCAGCCCAAGTATAAAAGGCCAGCCATTTTGTATATTAATCACTTTGGGCCTTAATAAAGCAGAGCCAAGGTCATACCTCTTGGAGTTAAACAGTACTCAATGTAACAGTTATTGCACACACAACATTTGGTGACGAGGCAATAAGAACCTTTACATGCAAAAATGAGCACAATTGGATTGTTGGAGCGATTTGTGGAAGATGATTGGGCAGTCTTCATGAGCTGTTTGAGCCAGTTCTTCGTGGCCAACAAAATGGAGGAGGTCGGCGACGCAGATCGGTGCCGGAGGGTGTTCCTTCCGGTTTGCGATCCAAAAATTTATGGTCTGATAAAGAATCTACTCCTGCCTGTGAGTCCAACAGAGAAGATGTATGAAGAATTGTGTACACTGGTACAGGACCACCTTAAGCCAGAAGAAGGCATCATCATCTCGAGATACAGATTTTATATGCACGTTCGCTCAGAGGGCCAGAATGCAGCAGAATTCGTTGCCGACCTGAGACCGTGTAAGTTCGGGGCTGTGTTGGCAGACATGTTATGGGACTTCTTTGTAATCGGCATCAACCACAAGGTGATCTGCGTAAACTACTGGCGGTGGAGACGTTGGACTTGAACAGGCCATCACGATCGCTCAGTCATGCATGACGGTGGATAGAAGTCTAAAGTAGATATCAGTGAAAAATCAAAACTGGGCAAGTGCTGTAAATACGATTGATTCAGCGTTCGGCAGAGCGGCAAATGGCAGGGCCTACCCGACTGCATCGCGAAACCTGTGGCTGCCAAAGTCCACCAGCGGGAATTTATCCGATTTCTCCCTGTTGGCGTTGTGGAGGAAATCACTGGCACCAGCAGTGCCGATTTAAGCAATATAGTTGCAAAGGCTGTCTGAGAGTGGGGCATCTCCAGCGCAAGTGTCCGCAGATGAGCAAGCGAGCTGCGACACACCACATGGAGGATGATGGTCAGACTAGCGCGGATCCGGATGCACAATCCAAGATACCAGAGGAGGAAGTGTATAGACTGTACTCGTTCCTAACTAAGAGCAAACCGATAATGATCAACATGAAATTTAATGGGGTGTCGGTATCGATGGAACTGGACACGGGGGCACGTCAATCGATAATGAGCCAGAGGGCATTCAACAAGCTGTGGAATACTCAGGCTGTGAGGCGCAGGCTGAGTCCAGTCAATGCCAAGTTCGCACATACACCAAAGAACTCATAACGGTGATTGGCAGTGCCACAATTAACGTGTCGTATGACGGTGCGGTTCACGAGTTACCGCTATGGATTGTCCCAGGCAATGGTCCAACGCTGTTCGGCAGGATCTGGCTTGAAAAAATCAGATGCGATTGGAATAACATCAAGGCGTTGTCGTCGGAGAAAGATACATGTGCCCAACTACTGAGCAAGTTCCCCTCACTGTTCAAAGCAGGCATCGGCAACTTCACGGGAGTCAAGGTGCAGATCCACGTGGACTCGGATGTAAGACCCGTCCATCATAAAGCTCGGGCAGTTCCGTATATGATGAGGCAGAAGGTCAAAATCGAACTGGACAGACTCCAGCATGAAGGGATCATATCACTGGTTGAATTTAATGAATGGGCCAGTGTAAGGGGTTTTCAGGGAGTGTTGTTGTGCCTTGGGTGTCTCTCTCTGGGCTTCTGCCCTCACAGCTTATGCCTGGCCTGTGAGGTACCCTGAGTGCTGCAAGAGCACCCCTGGAGAGACTGTGTCCACAGCTTATGAAGGGGGTTTTGAGACTCGTGTGTCCCCACAGCTTATGCCTAGCCTGTGAGGCACCTGTGAGTGTCAAACACTCCTAACCCCTTTCTTCCCTAGCCTGTGACACACAGTTGAGCGTTTTCGAGGCGCTCCTAGCTTCCCTTACACGGTTCTGACATAAGACTCACGATCAGGAGATGTAATACAATAGAACTGAGACAAGGTGATTCCAAGAGGAACTTTAGGCTTCCAATTTATTTGACAAGGTGTATCTCAACAAACAGCAATACACCAACAAAACAATCCCCCTAAATCCCACTAAACGGACACAACAAAAATCTTTACACAAGTTTAGCAGTACAATGCCCAACCTCCCACCTTTCCTGACCTAACTGAGTTGGGAGTTCCGGGGACCAGAGGTAATACTCACTACTGTGCCTTCTGCAGTCTGGTGGTTTGTTTCTTCTATCTTCGGTGTCTTCGGACACTGGTTTTCCTTCAGTGTCAAAAGTCTTGCTGGTTGTTGGATGACGAGGGCAGGGAAACCACACACACTACGTCAGAAACCCCTTTTTATAGCCAGATTATTCAGTCTGCCTCTCCTGCTGAAATCGATTCTTCCCATTGATGGGCTTTGTGATTTTGAAAAATGCAACAGTTTTAGATTATTGCGGGTTTTTTCCACTGATGTTAACCTACTCAAGGTTTGAGTGGGTGTTGATTGTGTTGGCCTCCTGTAGCCATTGTGTAGGTCCTTGGTTTGTTTTGGGTTCCCTAGTTTTCTGAAGATCTGCATAATTTCCTTCCATAGTCCGATAATGGCTGTGCGCCAGTCCCACAGTTTTCGAGCAAGTGCTCTCCCATTGGCTTGAAAGCCCCATGCTTCGGGCTGACTCTGTCCCACCATTGGCCCTCCGGTGTCCTCCCCCATCCAATCACTGCTCTGCCAAAGTCAAACTGTATCGGTTTCAATTCACAGCACAAACTGATCCCACAGCCCTTTTCCTTCTGGGTAAAATGAGGGGGTTTTCATCCTCCCCTACACCAGCCCCATTGTTCCTGTGCTGAAAAGTGATGGCACAGTCAGAATCTGTGGAGACTACAAGGCTACGATCAACAGGGTTTCGAAACAAGATCAGTACCCATTACCGAAGGCTGATGACTTGTTTGCAACGCTAGCCAGAGGGAAGTCATTCACCAAACCGGACTTGTCGTCGGCCTACATGACACAGGAGCTGGTCGAGACATCGAAGAGACTTACGTGCATTAACACGCATAAAGGACTGTTTATTTATCACAGGTGCCCTTTTGGAATTCACTCGGCTGCAGCAATATTTCAGAGGAACATGGAGAGTTTACTGAAGTCCGTTGCCAGAACCATCATATTCCAAGATGACATCCTGATCACAGGTCGTGACTCCGAGGAACATCTGAACAACCTGGAAGAGGTTCTACATCGTCTGGACAAAGTGGGACTCAGACTGAAACGCTCGAAGTGCGTCTTCATGGCACCAGAGGTCGAATTCCTGAGGAGGAAAATTGCTGCTGATGGCATCAGGCCCATGGACGCGAAAACCAAGGCCATCAAGAATGCACCCAAGCCGCAGAATGTAACAGAGCTGCATTCGTTTCTGGATCTACTCAACTACTTCGGTGACTTCCTACCTAAATTGAGCACCTTATTAGAAACACTGCACATGCTGCTAAGAAAAGGCGACAACTGGATGTGGGGTGCGTCTCAAGACAGAGCTTTTGAGAAAGCCATTAATCTGCTTTGCTCCAACAACATTATGACCCATGTAAACGTTTAGTATTGGCCTGTGATGCTTCGTCATATGGAATTGGTTGCGTACTCCAACAAGTTAATGAGTCGGGTAAACTTCAACCAGTCGCGTATGCTTCTAAAAGTTTGTCTAAAGTGGAAAGAGCCTACAGCATGGTAGAGAAAGAAGCACTAGCCTGTGTGTATGGGGTTAAAAACATGCATCAGTACCTGTTTGGTCTTCGGTTTGAACTGGAGACAGATGACAAACTGCTCATTTCACTGTTCTCTGAAAACAAAGGTATCAATACCAATGCTTCATCCTGCATCTAGAGATGGGCGCTGATATTATCCGCTTATGATTATGTAATTCGTCATAGACCTGGCGCCGAGAATTGTGCCGATGCTTTCAGCCATCTGCCGTTGCCCACACCGGAGGTGGAAATGCCACAACCAGTGGACCTATTGTTAGTCACGGATGCTTTTGAGAGTGAAGGAATCCCTGTCACGGCTCAACAAGTTAAAACCTGGACCAGCCAGGACCCAATTTTATCGGTGGTGAAGAGTTGCATCCTCAAAGGTGATTGGTCTGCCATACCCAAGCAAATGTGCGAGGAGACCAAACCTTACATTCATCGCAAAGACGAACCATCTATTCAGTCGGATTGTATACTGTGGGGCAATCGTGTTGTTATGCCCAAGAAAGGGAGAGAGAAATTTGTATGTGAGCTACATTGCACACATCCTGGCATTGTAATGATGAAAGCCATCGGCAGGTCTCATGTATGGTGGCCGGGAATTGACTCTGAGCTGGAATCATGTGTGCATCAGTGCAACACTTGCATGCAGCTCAGCAAAGCACCAGCAGAATCGCCGCTGAGTCTGTGGTCGTGGCCGTCCAAACCATGGTCCAGGATCCACATAGACTTTGCAGGTCCCTTCCTGGGGAAGATGTTTTTAGTTGTGGTGGATGCATATTCGAAGTGGATAGAGAGTATAATCAGGTCATCCAGAACATCCACAGCTACATTGAGAATCTCAGTGTCATGTTCACAACACATGGTCTGCCTGACATCGTTGTTAGCGACAACGGATCGTGAAACTCAATGGTATCAAACATGTAAGGTCAGCACCGTTCAAACCTGCATCCAATGGGCAAGCAGAACGTGCTGTCCGAATCATAAAGCAGAGTATGAAGTGAGTAACCCAAGGGTCACTGCAGACCCTCCTGTCATGCATACTGCTTAGTTACAGGACAAGACCACACACGCTTCCCGGGGTCTCACCTGCTGAACTAATGATGAAGGGAGGTCTTAAGACCAAGCTATCTCTTGTACACCCTGACTTGCATAATCATGTTGAACATAGAAGACAAAGTTAGAAAGGGTATCATGATCACGCAACTGTGTCACGCGATATTTCTGTAAATGATCCTGTACATGTTGTGAATTATGGTCAGGGCCCCAAGTGGATCGCTGGTACAAGAGAGTATTTATTGTCAAGCTCAAACATGTGCAAACATGCAGGAAACATGTGGATCAGACAAAGCTGCGACACACAGACGAACCGGAACAGTCGGAGGAAGAGACAATCGACAACCAACCAATCTACCCCCAGTCATCAGAGGACTCAGTGGTCATCAGTGAATCGGGACTTTCAATCACTGACATGGTCAATGAAAATGGACTTTCAATCCCTGACATGGCCATTGCCACTCCCACCAGGTCAGTCACCCAGCCACCAGTCACAACAGACTCTGAACACTCACCCAAGGCTGGAGTTGAACTGAGACGGTCAATCCGGGAGTGTAAAACACCGGACCGTCTTAATTTGTAAAAGACTGTGTTAATATCTCAGAGAGGGGTATTGTCATGTATATACTTTTGGGATCACTAGCCACTAGATGGCATCACTGTTGGAGGCCATTGGACTGCACGCACGTGTGTGCAGCCCAAGTATAAAAGGCCAGCCATTTTGTATATTAGTTACTTTGGGCCTTAATAAAGAAGAGCCAAGGTCATACCTCTTGGAGTTAAACAGTACTCAGTCTAACAATTATTGCATACACAACACACTCAACACTTCTGGGCCTGTATGCCATCAGCCATCATCGCTCTGCACTCTGAAATTACCTCCCTAAACCCCTCCGCTTTGCTGCTTCTTCCCCCACCCCCAACCATTCAAAGCCTCCTCAAGACCTACATCTTCATAGAAACATAGAAATTTACAGCGCAGAAGGAGGTCATTTTGGCCCATTGTGTCCGCGCCGGCCGACAAAGAGCTGCACGGCCCTTGGTCAGCAGCCCTAAAGGTTACATATAAACCTATGAACAACAAACAATGACGGAAAGGTAAAGAGCACCCAGCCCAACCAGTCCGCCCCACACAACTGCAACACCCCTTACACTAAAACATTCTACACTGCACCCCAACCGGAGCCATGTGATCTCCTGGGAGAGGCAAAAACCAGATAAAAACCCAGGCCAATTTTGAGGAAAAAAATCTGGGAAAATTCCTCTCCAGCCTTGCATTTGGTCCCCTCCTCTCAATTCCTGCTTGATACCAATTTTCCTTCTCTCTTGCATGAAGCAACCTGAGGCATTAAAGTTGCTATATTAATGAAAGTTGCTACTGTGGCTAACATAGATAGAAACATAGAAAATAGGTGCAGGAGTAGGCCATTCGGCCCTTCGAGCCTGCACCCCCATTCAATGAGTTCATGGCTGAACATGCAACTTCAGTACTCCATTCCTGCTTTCTCGCCATACCCCTTGATCCCCCGAGTAGTAAGGACTACATCTAACTCCTTTTTGAATATATTTAGTGAATTGGCCTCAACAACTTTCTGTGGTAGAGAATTCCACAGGTTCACCACTCTCTGGATGAAGAAGTTTCTCCTCATCTCGGTCCTAAATTGCTTACCCCTTATCCTTAGACTGTGACCCCTGGTTCTGGACTTCCCCAACATCGGGAACATTCTTCCTGCATCTAACTGTCTAAACCCATCAGAATTTTAAACGTTTCTATGAGATTCCCTCTCATTCTTCTGAACTCCAGTGAATACAAGCCCAGTTGATCCAGTCTTTCTTGATATGTCAGTCCTGCCATCCCGGGAATCAGTCTGGTGAACCTTCGCTGCACTCCCTCAATAGCAAGAATGTCCTTCCTCAAGTTAGGAGACCAAAACTGTACACAATACTCCAGGTGTGGCCTCACCAAGGCCCTGTACAACTGTAGTAACACCTCCCTGCCCCTGTACTCAAATCCCCTCGCTATGAAGGCCAACATGCCATTTGCTTTCTTAACCACCAGCTGTACCTGCATGCCAACCTTCAATGACTGATGTACCATGACACCCAGGTCTCGTTGCACCTCCCCTTTTCCTAATCTGTCACCATTCAGATAATAGTCTGTCTCTCTGTTTTTACCACCAAAGTGGAGAATCTCACATTTATCCACATTATACTTCATCTGCCATGCATTTGCCCACTCACCTAACCTATCCAAGTCACTCTGCAGCCTCATAGCATCCTCCTCGCAGCTCACACTGCCACCCAACATAGTGTCCTCCGCAAATTTGGAGATACTACATTTAATCCCCTCGTCTAAATCATTAATGTACAGTGTAAACAGCTGGGGCCCCAGCACAGAACCTTGCGGTACCCCACTAGTCACCGCCTGCCATTCTGAAAAGTCCCCATTTACTCCTACTCTTTGCTTCCTGTCTGCCAACCAGTTCTCAATCCACGTCAGCACACTACCCCCAATCCCATGTGCTTTAACTTTGCACATTAATCTCTTGTGTGGGACCTTGTCGAAAGCCTTCTGAAAGTCCAAATACACCTCATACACCACATAATGGCTCCAAGTTTCCACATGATTTGCTCCTGATTTTTAGGAGCAACTGGTGTAGAACGGAGTATCTTAGAAATCGGAATTCTCGTCATTTAGTTTGCTCCAGTTCTAGTCAGTTAGAACAGTTTCACTTTGAAACAGAATTTATTTTTCAAAAGGGGGCGTGTCCGGCCACTTACGCCTCATTTCAAAGTTTCGTGAGTGAAAACTTATTCCAAACTAACTTAGAATGGAGTAAGTGAAGATTTTTCTACGCTCGAAAAAACCTTGTCTACACTTCAGAAAATCAGGCGTAGGTTACAAATCAGGCGTAGGGAATGGGGGGGGGGGGGTTTAAAGAGAAGCTTACAAACATTAAACACTTCAGTTTTACAAATAAAGAGCCATCATCAATAATAAATGATAAATACATCAATAAATCAACCAATAAATCAATCAAAAAAAATTAATAAGAAATAATTTTTTTTTTAATCAATAAATAAAACATTTTCTACTTACCGACTGCAGCACCGGGAGCCCTCCAACAGCGTGCTGGGATGCCCCCCCCCCCAGTGTGTCTCTGTCAGTGTCTCTATCTCTCTGTCTGTCTGTGTGTCTCTCACTCTCTGTCTGTCAGTGTCTGTGTTTCTGACAGCGAGGGGAGGGGGAGGAGGGGGTTAGAGGGAGAGAGGAGGGGAGCAGAGGGAGGGAAGGGGAGGGAATGGGGAGAAGGGGGAGGGATGGGGAGAAGGGGGAGGGAGGAGAAGGGGGGAGAAGGGGATAAAGGGGAGAAGGGGGAGAACGGAGATGGGGGGAAAGGAGTTGGGGGGAGATGGGGGTGGGGTGAAGGAGATTGGGGGGGAGAAGGAGATTGGGGGGAAAGGAGATTGGGAGGGGGGGAAAGGAGATTGGGAGGGGGAGAAGGAGATTGGGGGGGAAGGGGATTGGAGGGAAGGAGATTGGGAGGGGGGGAAAGGAGATTGGGAGGGGGGAGAAGGAGATTGGGGGGGAAGGGGATTGGGGGGAAGGAGATTGGGGGGGGAAGGAGATTGGGGGGGGGAAGGAGATTGGGGGGGGGTGGAAGGAGATTGGGGGGGGAAGGAGATTGGAGGGGGTGGGAAGGAAGGAGATTGGGGGAGGGAAGCTGAACGGGCCGGGCCCGAGACTTCGGGCAGGGCCCATCCCCAGCACCAGATTTACAGGTCGTTGGGTCGGGTCGGGGGGTTGGTGGGAGGGAGGTCGGTTCGGTTCGGGTCGGGGGGAGGGAGGGAGGGAGGGGAGAGGGAGGTCAAGTCGGGGGGAGGGAGGTCAGATCGGATCCAGTCCGGAGGCGGGGGGGTGGGGAGCGGGTGTCGGGTCCAGTCCGGGGGCGGGAAGCGGGAGTCGGGTCCGGTCCGGAGGAAGCAGGAGCTGGCCGTGGGAGGAGCCTTATTCACGCAGCCCCAGTGAGGCCATTGGGCCAGGGCTAGGGGCTGCGTGCTTCGGGCCCCTCCCACACAGTTTTGGGGGCCTGGAGCTACTGCACATGCGTGCCCACTGTAGCACGCCTGTGCAGAGGTCCCGGCACTGTTTTCAGCGCAGGGACCTGGCTCCGCCCCCTACAGCTCCTGCTGCGCTGCGCCGAGGGCCAGAGGACCTGCAGGGAGGTGGAGAATATGGAGGGTTTTTTTAGGCGCACTTTGTGGCGCGAAAAACGGAAGTCCAGGTCGGGACTGCGCAGTTCTAGGCACGGCTCGAAACTTGGGCCCAAAGATGCTGCAGAGCTGTAAATTGTGTTTGTTATCTCTTTTATTAAAATGAACAGGTAGAGCGCTCTTCAATGCCTCTTGATTTGACAGCAACTCCCTGATGTCCAACCCATCCTTGTCACAATCACATAATCATTTTGAGGTGTAAATTAGGAGTAAAAAAGCACTTATTTTTTTGTAGTAGAAATATGATATGCTGCCAGGAAAAAGCACCAAACAGCAATTGTTCAGCAGGATGGTGCTATGGAGCAACCTTTGTGTTCACATGGCAACAGAGCCCGAGGAATCCAGAACAACAACAACTTGCATTTATATAGCGTCTTTAAGTTTAGTTTAGTTTAATAACGCTCTTGCGAAGCGCCTTGCAAAGCAAAACATCCCAAGGCGCTTCGCAAGAGCGTTATTAAACTAAATTTGGCACCGAACCACAAAAGGAAATATTAGAACAGATGACCAGAAGCTTGGTCAAAGAGGTAGGTTTTTGTAAAATCCTTACTCTACAGCATGAAACCACAGGAGGCACATTCTGGAGACGAGGTGACTCTGTGACCTGCTCTCTTTATTTACATGACTCCAAAGACGATGACCCTGCATGGGACCTCCCTTTTTATACCTGTGTGATCAGGTAAGGTGTGTCTCCCACAAGTTCACCCCTTGTGGTCAAGATATGCATCTAGGTTGAGTGTATACAGTAATATAGTGGTGTTACATTGTGGTTACATACATGACATCACCTTCCCCCCCAAAGTCTTATTGGGATCACAGGTTTAGTTTTTCAGGTGGTCTACGCTCCCTCGTGGAGCGCCGCAGTTGGGGCTCTGGTTGTTGGACACTCCGTGAGTGTCTGTCACCTGTGGTGATTCCGGCCTGTCCGGGCTGACCGCAGGGACTGTGCATTCTTCTGAATGCTCTTGTTGCTCGTTCACTGGCGGTGTTGTGAGCTCCATCTCATGGTCTTCTTCAGGTTCCTCCGTGTCCATGCTGAACCATTTTTTGACTTGGTCCAGATGCTTACGGCATATTTGACCATTGTTGAACTTTACCATGATGACCCTATTCCCCTCTTTGTCAATTACAGTGCCCTCAAGCCATTTGGGCCCCATGGCGTGATTGGGGATGAATACAAGATCATTTATTTTTATACATCTCCCCCTCGAATTACGGTCATGGTACTCGTTTTGTGACTTGCGCTTGCCCTCAACTATGTCGGTCAGGATTGGGTGAATGAGGGACAACCGAGTTTTGAGTGTCCGTTTCATTAGTAGTTCTGTGGGCGAGACCCCCGTGAGCGAGTGCGGGCGGGATCTATAGGCCAGCAGGAGGCGCGGCAGGCAGCATTGTAGGGAGGGTCCTTGAATCCTGAGCATACCTTGCTTAATGATTTGGACCGCACGTTCCGCCTGGCCATTGGAGGCCGGCTTGAACGGTGCAGTCCGGACGTGGTTGATGCCATTGCCCGACATAAACTTTCGGAATTTGTAGCTTGTGAAACACGGGCCATTATCACTAACCAGTATGTCCGGCAAGCCATGGGTTGTGAAGATCGCACGTAGGCTTTCCACGGTGGTGGATGACGTGCATGAATTCAGGATGATGCACTCGATCTATTTTGAGTATGCATCTACCACGATAAGGAACATCTTACCCATGAACGGGCCTGCGTAATCAACATAAATGTGTGACCATGGCCTGGTGGGCCAGGGCCACGGGCTGAGCGGGGCCTCCCTGGGGGCATTACCCAGCTGGGCACACGTTGTGCACCTGCGAACACAGTGTTCCAGGTCTGAATCAATTCCAGGCCACCAAACGTGTGACCGGGCAATGGCCTTCATCAGCACGATGCCTGGGTGCTCGCTGTGGAGTTCCCTGATGAATGCTTCCCTGCCCCTCTGGGGCATGACTACCCGGCTGCCCCATAGTAGGCAATCGGCTTGGATGGAGAGCTCATCCATCCGTCTGTGGAATGGTCTGACTTCCTCAGGGCATGCTCCGTGTGCAGGCGCCCAATCCCCAGTCAGGACACATTTCTTAATCAGGGATAGGAGGGGATCTCTGTTGGTCCAGATTTTGATCTGGCGGGCTGTGATGGGGGAGCCTGCGCTGTCAAAGGCATCGACAGCCTTGACCATCTCGGCGCTTTGCTCCGCTGCCCCCTCAGTGGTGACCAGTGGAAGCCTGCTGAGCGCAATTTTCAGTGCAAGGCCTAATATGTCCTTACTATACAGTATAAATGCACACGAGGCCCATACTTGAGAAAAGGTCACTCTGTGACCAGTAACCTTTATTAGCCAGCACTGAAGTGATGAAGGTGGTTGGAGCTTTCCCTTTTATACCTGAAAGTCCAGGTTTGGAGTGTCTCCCACAAGTTCACCACCAAGTGGTCGATGTTCTCACAGTGTACAACTTAAGTCAGTTTATACATGGGTTACAATGACAGTTAAATACATGACAGGGCCAGTGCCAGATGGAATAGTCATAAGTAGCCAGCGTGAGAGCCCATCGCTGTATGCGAGCTGATGCGTTGGCATTGACAGCCTTGCTGTCTGACAACAGGGATGTTAATGGCTTGTGGTCCGTCTCTAATTCAAACTTCCTACCAAATAGGTACTGATGCATTTTTTTTACACCATAGACATATGCAAGCGCTTCCTTCTCGACCATCCCATATCCCCGTTCTGCTTCAGAGAGCGACCAGGAGGCATAAGCCACAGGTTGCAGTTGACCCTCAGCATTGCCCTGCTGCTACACGCACCCAACCCCATAGGACGATGCATCACATGTCAGAACCAATTTTTTACAGGGGTCGTACAGGGCCAACAACTTGTTTGAACAAAGTATGTTTCGCGCCCGATCAAAAGCCCGTTCCTGACAGTCCCCCCAAAACCAATCACAACCCTTACACAGGAGCACGTGTAATGGCTCCAACAACGTGCCCAAGTTCGGCAGAAAGTTCCCGAAATAGTTCAACAGTCCCAGGAATGAACGCAACTCCGATGTGTTGCAGGGCCTGGGTGCTCGTCGAATCGCCTTAGTTTTGGATTCGGTGGGCCAAATCCCATCTGCAGCAACCCTCCTGCCCAGAAACTCAACCTCAGGAGCTAAGAACACACACTTAGACTTCTTTAGTCGCAGGCCTACCCGGTCCAGTTGGCAAAGCACCTCCTCTAGGTTGTGGAGGTGTTCCTCGGTGTCTCGACCCATGATGAGGATGTCGTCCTGGAATATGATCGTTCCAGGAATGGATTTGAGCAGCTTTCCATGTTGCGTTGAAAAATTGCGGCCGCTGATCAAATGCCAAACGGACACCTGTTATAAACGAACAGTCCCTTGTGCGTGGTGATGGTGGTCAGTAGTTTAGATTCATCGGCCAGTTCCTGGGTCATTAGGCTGAAGTAAGGTCCAACTTGGTGAACAGCTTGCCGCCTGCCAGCATGGTGAAGAGGTCCTCCGCTCTCGGGAGCGGGTATCGATCTTGTAGGGACACCCGATTGATGGTGGCCTTGTAGTCGCCACAGATCCTGACAGAGCCATCCTCTTTTAGTTCGGGAACGATGGGGCTCGCCCAGTCGCTGAATTCAACGGGCGAGATGATGCCCTCTCTCAACAGCCGGTCCAATTCGCTCTCGATCTTTTCCCGCATCACATACGGCACCGCTCTGGCTTTGTGGTGCACTGGCCTGGCGTCCGGGGTGATGTATATCACTAGTTTAGTGCCTTTGAAAGTCCCGACCCCAGGTTGGAATAGTGAATCGAATTGTTGTAGGACTTGTGGGCACGAACTTCACTCTACAGATGACATTGCGTGAACATCCCCCCATTTCCAGTTAATCTCAGCTAACCAGCTCCTCCCCAACAGTGCAGGACCATTGACCGGGACAATCCAGAGCAGCAGCCGATTCACTAACCCATTGTGTGTGACAGCCAACATTGCACTGTCTAGCACCGGAATGATTTCTTTAGTGTAAATCCGTAATTGTGTCTCAATTCGTGCTAATTTGGGTCTACTGGCTTTAAGTGGCCATAGCTTCTCAAATTGCTGAACTCCCATGAGTGACTGGCCAGCCCCAGTGTCCAGCTCCATGCGTACAGAGATACTGTTTAATAAAACCCTCATCATCATTGGTGGCGTTCTGGTGTATGCACTGTGAATATTCGCCACATGGACCCGCTGAACCTCGGCGTCCATCGATTTGCCCCAACAGTCATCCTGCCTCAAACAACCCTCTTCTGGTCCATCCGCCTCATATATTAGTCTGGTTGCAGGCTTCCTGCACATTCGAGCTAAATGGCCACTGAGATTGCAGTTCCTGCAGACAAACTGTTGAAATCTGCAAGATCTAGCTGAGTGTTTTTCCCCACACCTCCAGCATGAGTTAAGGTCTCCATTGTTGGAAACAAAGGGACTATGGCAAGGCATTCCGTGCTGACTGTCCCTTTGACTGCTCTTCAGTACCCTATTAGTGGGTGACAATGGCCCCATCCCGGGCCGCATTGTCCACTGTGATGTCGTGAATGTCCGTTCAGCCTGCCATTGTCTCTGTTGGTCCTACTCTGGGGTCTATTGCTGCCAGGGGAATGTCGGACTGCCCCTGCCTGCCTGCAGTGCTCTGAGTCGCATTGATGATGTTGACTCCCTGATCTCTCGCCGCGTTAGAGGCAGAATTGCGCGCGTATATTATTTTCGTCTCTTCCTCCCCCGCCATGAAAGTTTGAGCCATCAACGCCACCGCTTCCAAGGTCAAATCCTTGGTCTCAATTAATTTGCGGAAAATTCCCGCATGACTGATGCCCTTGATAAAGAAGTCCCTTAGCATCTCCCCTCTACAGGCGTCTGTGAACTTACAGAGGCTGGCCAAACGCCGTAGGTCCGCTACGAAGTCCGGTATGCTCTGTCCTTCATAACGTCGGTGGGTGTAGAATCTGTGTCGTGCCATATGTATGCTACTCGCCAGTTTGAGGTGCTCCCCGAACAATTTGGTAAGTTCTTCAAAGGTTTTGTCCGCCGGCTTTTCGGGTGCAAGTAAGTCCTTCATGAGCGCGTAAGTCTTTGGTCCGCAGCTGGTCAAAAGATGAGCCCTTCGCTTGTCGGCCGCTGCATCCCCCAGCCAGTCTTTCGTAACGAAGCTTTGCTGAAGCCTCTCGACAAAATCGTCCCAGTCTTCCCCAACACAGTACCGTTCCTCCGTGTTACCAGTGGCCATTCTCGTGGGCCGTGAATTCCCGTTTCTCGTCGCCAATGTAAAGTCCTTATTCTACAGTATGAAACCACACGAGGCACATTCTGGGGATGAGGTCACTCTGTGACCTGCTCTCTTTATTTACAGGACTCCAAAGATGATGACCCTGCGTGGGACCTCCCTTTTTATACCTGTGTGATCAGGTACGATGGTCAAGGTGTGCATCGAGGTTGAGTGTATACAGTAATACAGTGGTGTTACATTGTGGTTACATACATGACAGTTTTAAGGAGCATCTTAAAGAACAAGAGAGAGGTAGAGAGGGAGAGAGGTTTAGGGAGGGAATTCCAGAGCTTAGGGCCTAGGCATGGCTGCCAATGGTGGAGCGATTAAAATCGGGGATCCGCAAGTTCCCAGAATTTGAGAAGCACCGAGATCTCAAAGGCACGTGGGGCTGGAGGAGGTTACAGAGATAGGGAGGGGTGAGGCCATGGAGGGATTTGAAAACAAGGATGAGAATTTTTAAATTGAGGCGTTGTTGGACCGGGAGCCAATGTAAGTCAGCGAGTACAGGGGTGATGGGTGAACGGGACTTGGTGTGAGTTAGGATCTGGGCGGCAGGGTTTTGGATGAGCTCAAGTTTATATAGGGTGGAAGATGGGAGGCCAGCCAGGGGAGCATTGGAATAGTCATTAGAACTGAGATTATTTTACAGCAAGACTTATGAATGTGACCTGTTGCAAAGTGTTATTTTTGTTAGTAAAGCTTAACCCATGGTACTCACAGCTGATGGAGCATAACGAGACTTCAAAAGCATACCACTGTATAAAATCCACTCATACTGAAGCAGCTCAGAGCACAAACTTATCATGGCATTGATTCCGTGTTGTGTCATTCCCTGGCAGAGCATGATAGGATGTTGAAACATTGCCAGCATGTTGGAATATCAATGCACTGGCAACAGGCCTTCCAGGAAGTCGTTCCATGGAGGTATTTCCCCTGTACCGTTCAGAGCCAGAGACCATGATATAACATTCTAGCACATTCTCCTTCAGTCAATCGGCAAAGCAGTTCAGTGAGGTGTTTATCATGTAGTCATTAAAACTGAGATTACATTCCAACCTACAAAACATGACAATCCAAATGTTCAGTTTATACGAGCGTATAGTTTAATAAATAGTTAATAGTGAGTGGCGGCATTAGACTTTAAAAAAAATGAATTAAGTTGAGAAGTTTGACCTAAAAATAGCTGAGACTGCCCCAAGTGAACCTAAATCAGGTTAGGATTCTGAGTGGTGTGCATGAGTTGGAGATGCTTATCACAGACAGGAGATCCTGCAGAGGAGCCACAGTCTTGTGATTTAAACATTCAGGCAGAAGGAAAATATGATTGTGACTAAAATTGAACGATCACTGAATTAACAAGATGGATGACAGCAATTGCACACTTGCTGTGAAGGCTGTGGCATCGCAGGAAAACAGAGCTGTCATTCTGGGGGAATGGAGTAAATTGCTCACTCTAGATGGAAGTCAGAATACACCTGAAAACACAGTTGAACATGTCAGCTTTTAAACTTGTATCGCACGTCAACAGTAATTGTAACAACAGTAGTGTTTATAAAAAGATTTCAATATAAGACCAGTGCCTGAATGGATGGTAATGGTGCTTAAATAGGCTGTGTGTCAACCATATTGCACAAATCTTATCTCCTCAGCAGTGACCTGAAGGAAGGATCCGTGTTGTCTTAAAAGCTTCTCTGCACCTTTCTAATGCCATATTTATTCCGAGCCCTTACACTGTGTGCAATTCCAGTAATTGAATCTGTGCTTGTGGATTTTCAGGGTTTATTTTCGGTTCATTCATGGCTCTTGCTGGGGAACAATTCCTTGGGTTATAGCCAGCCTATGGTCCAATTTTCTCCCCCTCCTCTTCTGAATTTATCGTAAATCAGTATTAATTGCCAATCTCACTGTGACAACCCACACAGGCAGCTGATGTGGGACACAGAATGCTGTGGGTGCTGGTACTGGAGGGGCCATTCTCCTGAGGTTAGGATTAGAGCACACTGTCAAATGTATATTCGAGGGAGCGTTACTCCACATCTAATCCCTGATTTATGATCTGGAAGCACTTGATGCTGAGCAACCGAAGTGGGAACAAATTATTTCACTGCTCCAAACTTTGGAATACAAAGTTAACTTTTCTATCCATCCCCTCCTCCCAAAATGTAAAGGATTCAAAATAAGGCCCATTTAGAATAATTTGGAAACAACAAAAAAAAATCAGTCTTTTTAAATCATCTGTTTATTTTGAGATGCGTCAGGAAGTCAGAAGTGGCGGATTTGTCAGTCTGGGTCTAAGAAGTACAATACACATACACTAGTTTTTAAAGATGACAGGACAATTCGATAAGACTGTTAAAAAAGCAGACGGACTTTCTAAGTAGAAGCAAGGAAGTTATGGTAAACCTTTATAAATCACTGGTTAGACCTCAGCTGGAGTATTGTTTCCAATTCTTGGACACTACACTTTAGGAGGGCTGTTAAGGCCTTGGAGGTGGTACAGAGAAGATTTACCAGAATGGTACCAGGGATGCGGGACTTCAGTTATCTGGAGAGATTAGAGAAGCTGGGATTGTTCTCCTTAGAGCAAAGAAGGTAAAGGGGAGATTTGATAGAGGTGTTCGAAATTATGAGGTGTTTTGATAGATTCGATAAGGAGAAATTGTTTCCATTGGCAGGCAGACCAGAGCATACAGATTTAAGATAATTGGTAAAAGAGCCAGCGGGGTGGTGAGGAGAATTTATTTTTCACAACAAGTTGTTGTGATCTAGAATGCGCTGCCTGGAAAGATAATGGAAGCAGATTCAATAGTAACTTTCAAAGTGTGAGGTAATGCATTTGGGGAGGAGCAACAAGGCAAGGGAATACACAATAAATGGGAGGATACTGAGAGGTGTGGAGGGTAAGAGGGACCTTGGAGTATATGACCACAGATCCTTAAAGGTAGCAGGACAGATCGATAAGGTAGTTAAAAAGGCATACAGAATGCTTTCCTTTATTAGCCGAGGCATAGAATACAAGACAGAGAGGTTATGCTAAAACTGTATACAACAGTTGTTAGGCCACAGCTTAAGTACTGCGTGCAGTTCTGGTCACCACATTATAGGAAGGATGTGATTGCACTAGAAAGGGTGCAAAGGAGATTTACAAGGATGTTGCCAGGACTTGAAAACATTAGCTTTGAGGAAAGATTGGATAGGCTGGGTTTGTTTTCCTTGGAACAGAGGAGGTTGAGGGGAGATTTAATTGTGGTGTATAAAATTATGAGGGGCCTAGATAGAGTGGATAGAAAGAACCTATTTCCCTTAGCAGAGGGGTCAAAAACCAGGAGGCATAGATTTAAAGTAATTGGTAGAAGGTTTAGAGGGGAGATGAGGAAACATTTCATCACCCAGAGGGTGGTGGGAGTCTGGAACTCACGGCCTGAAAGGGTGGTAGAGGCAGTAACCCTCATCACATTTAAAAGGTACTTGGATGTGTACTTAAAGAGCCGTAACCTACAGGACTACGGACCAAGTGCTGGAAGGTGGGATTAATCTAGGTAATTTTCTATGATTCTATGATTTGCTGATCTATGGAGAAAGAGCAGGGGAGTGGAACTAATCTGATAACTCTTTCAAAGAGCTGGCACAGGCACAATCGGCACAATGGCCGCCTTCTGTGCTGTATGATTCCAAGTAGAATTTTAGTACCGCTGTTATGAGTCTCTTTAAAATTTCAAGTCCATTTAATTATTGATACTGCTTTTACATTGTGTTTCCTTCAGCAGCAAATGATAAGTATCATTTATTCAGCTGGAAACCAGCCCCATCCCCAGTGGAGTAACCACAGAACCTATTAGTTCCCAAATCTCTAAGTAGAGTGTGGGAGGTATCCTCTTTCTTTAAATGATTCACTTTCATCATAGAGACGCTAAATATGAGCACTTGAGTCAAACTCAAATTTCTTAACTGCACTCTGCAGTAGAAGGTGCCTGGCTCCAATTTTATTTTATAGTACAAGGCACTGTTGTAGAATAAGATTAAGCCAAAGCATCAAAGCTGGTCGCCTGTCCGGATCCATGTTGCCAAATGAGATAGTCAATGTCGAAGGACCATGGGGTTAAAATTGCACGGTGCAATATTGCTAACAAATGCACCAATGAGTTTGCAATTCCTCTGTCTGCTATTTTAACAATCCGTTTCTCTAAGATGACTTTTGTTTCATTAGCAAGCAAAGGAATTTCATATAAATGCATCAATATGCTTTTTATAATTATTAAAATTTATAAGCCATTACGGAGAGGCTTGCTTACAGCTCAAGAAGGTTGTAATGCACCTGGAGTTCCTAGGTGGCGCTGTAGCGCAATATTAGGTAACAGTTTTCACTGACAATCCTCCACATGGTGAGTTCCCAATCTCAGCATGGCCAGCTGGAGGCGACTCTGATCAGAGTCTAGAGATTGTCACTCAGAATGGCATTGGTTGAGGCCTGAGATCAACTCGCCTATTTGTCATCTCAGAGCGCAGTGGATGTTCCGAGGAGACCAAGAAGAGAGGAAAGTGGAGGCAACATAAAATAACTGTACCAAAAATATTCCCGAAGGGCTACCCAGTAAATCCACAAAGTTTATTGCAATGTGAATTTTAGTCTGTTCTTTATTGTTAAGAATTTTAAATGTATCTTTTGAAGTGAATGTTGTACTCACCGTTGTCTGATGCTCGTGATGGGCATTGAGTTGTTTTTCATTATAACACCTGTCGGTTTAATTTTCTCCAGGAGCACACAAGGGAATTTTACACAACTGTCTTCAATAGACATCCCAGGATAAATATAGCTTGAGTTGGATCCAAAGCAAAGCTTCTTCCTCTTTATCTTAACCAAGCACCTTAAACCCCAATCTCCAAAAGCTCATTTTCTGCTGGCATTTCCATCTCTTCTCACTCCCCACCTTCAAGGCCTTAACATCGTGCTAATTATAGGCAGCGTTGTGTTGATCCTTTGAAAACTTTTTTATATCAAGGCTAACCTATCAAGTGTAAATTTTGAAAAAGAAAATAATCTTTCGGTGTTGCATTGGTTGGATTTTACGCTTGCATTAAAACTGTTCACAATCAATGAGCTTAGAATGTCATGTCTGTTATCCATCTGGCAGTGTACAGTTCTTCGATAATTCTTGTTGCACTTCTAATTGCAACTCCAGAGTTCCATGCCATGGCTGCAACCTCTCAGCTGTCAGAGAGAAAATCAGTACATACCTGGCTATTCCCAGTGTGCCTCATGTCAACCAGTCAAAGGCAAGATTAGCAATTACCCAGGAGCAGGATGCAGTAAGAAACATACTTGGTGAGTGCCTTGCAAGGGTTTAGGGAAGGAGAGAAATGAAACATCTTCAAATAGAAGAAGGGAGGAATTTTCAGACCTTACTTCACCATTGCTTGCACACTCCTTACGCCTGTGGTGGTGGCTGTTAGCATGGCTTGGAAACTGCCAGCCTCTCATTTGAATATTTTAATCTAAGGAGAGCCAGGTGGAAAAGAGACTAAGTGGAGATCAGCATAGTTACTGCCAGCAGTTAATTATTCACTCAACGCAATCAACCAGCCTTACTCTAATGGAACTCTAATGTGTTCCTACTTTATAAATAACTCACTGCTTCGTGTCATGGTTTGATTCTGATGACTTGGCCTGCCACTACTGATCCAAAGATACACAAACTCTACTCAACCTCAACTAAGGGCTGGATTTTTGACTTTGATGATGGCGGGGCGGTAAAGTTTGTGCCCGGGAACAGTTTGTGTCTCAGTCATCAAAATTGGTCAGCTGGGCCCCGAGTGTGGGGCGGAGGGCTAAGAGACACGTTTAACACCTCTCTTAGGGCGTTAGCATGGGAAAATCCCGAGCTAAAGAGCCAGCCCGTGAGAAGCCTGGGGAGAAAAAAAAAAACCTGAAAAAAACCCCACAAAAACATTCTCAATACATAGCCCACAACACCACAACATAAAGCGCAAAAAAAATGAAACGATCACACTTATCTTAGGACGGCATTACTTGCCTCTTTGCAGTCGGTATAGGTTCCCTGCCCGATTTCCCAGGTGGTCACTGCGGGGCGCACTGCGGGACATACGGGTCCGGCGGGAATCAAAAACTGTTACAACCAGGGGTGTTGCACACTGGCACCACGCCACCGCAAAACCGGCCCCAAAACTTCCCACGGGGCACTGGAGGCTGACCAGAAGACTTCACCGTCGCTCCTGGGCGAAAAACGGAACCCAAAGGACTGGAAAATCCGCCCCAAGAATTGAATACACTCTCGATGTGCATTCCACCTCAGACAAGTCTGTAACATTTTCCCTAGCATTCCCCTTCTCTACACCACCTTCCCCTACCCGTTGGATTATTCAGCATTAGATACATCGTACCCACCTCAGCCCATCTGCTGATGAAACCTCATCTATGCTTTTGTCAGCTCTAGTCTTGACTATCCCAATCCTCTTCTGGCCGGCTTCCCATTTTCCACCTTTACAAGCTTGAGCTCACCCATATCCTAACTCGCAACGGGTCCCACTCACCCATCATCCTTGTGCTCACTGACCGACATTGGGCCCTGGTCCATTGACACCTAAAATGTGAAATTCTTATCCTTGAGTTCAAATCCTTTTCGCACCTCCCTATCTCTGTAACCTACTCCAGCCATACAACCCTTCCTATATCTGTATACTCCTCCAGCCCTACAACCCTCCCTATCTCTATAACCTACTCCAACCCTACAACCCTCCCTATCTCTGTAACCTACTCGAGCCCTACAACCCTCCCTATCTCTGTAACCTACTCCAGCCCTACAACCCTCCCTATCTCTGTAACCTACTCCAACCCTACAACCCTCCCTATCTCTGTAACCTACTCGAGCCCTACAACCCTTCCTATATCTGTAATCTCCTCCAGCCCTACAACCCTCCCTATCTCTGTAATCTCCTCCAGCCCTACAACCCTCCCTATCTCTGTAACCTACTCGAGCCCAACAACCCTTCCTATATCTGTAATCTTCTCCAGCCCGACAACCCTCCCTATCTCTGTAATCTCCTCCAGTTCTACAACCCTCCCTATCTCTGTAACCTACTCCAGCCCTACAACCCTCCCTATCTCTGTAACCTACTCCAGCCCTACAACCCTCCCTATCTTTGTAACCTACTCCAGCCCTACAACCCTCCCTATCTCTGTAACCTACTCCAGCCCTACAACCCTCCCTATCTTTGTAACCTACTCCAGCCCTACAACCCTCCCTATCTCTGTAACCTACTCCAGCCCTACAACCCTCCCTATCTCTGTAATCTCCTCCAGCCCTACAACGTGAGAGGCCTATAAAGGCCCAACGTCGGAGGAGGAGCGGCAGTTCGAGCAGCGCGAGTCCGGGGTGCTTGGAGAGGCCTATAAAGATCCAACTTGTACAGCTCCAGCCGGGAGAAAAAGCAAAAAAGAAGTAGAAAAGAATCAAAAGGTGACGTCACAGCCAAAGGGGTAAGTGATTGGCTGGTGATTGGTGAGTAGCTTTTCTTTTTCTTTTTTATATCAGTAAGTAAGCCGTTAACATTGTTGTCTTTTTCTTTTTTACATCAGTAAGTAACCTGTTAACATTGTTGTCGCCAAATTAAGCGTATCTAAGGGTTAATCGTGGCAGGAGAGCTCGGTCACATGATATGCTCCTCCTGTACCATGTGGGAACTCAGGGACACTTCCGGTGTCCCTGATGACTATGTGTGCGGGAAGTGTATCCGCCTCCAGCTCCTGACGGTCCGCGTTGCAGATTTGGAGCTGAGGGTGGATTCACTCTGGAGCATCCACGATGCTGAGAATGACGTGAGTAGCACGTGTAGTCAGTTGGTCTTACCGCAGGTGAAGGGTCCACAGCCAGCTAGTGAATGGAAGACCAGCAGGAAGAGCAGTGCAAGGAATGTAGTGCAGGGGTCCCCTGCGGTCATCCCCCTGCAAAACAGATACACTGCTTTGAGTACTGTTGAGGGGGAATGACTCATCAGGGGAGGGCAGCAGCAGCCAAGTTCATGGCACTATGGCTGGCTCTGTTGTACAGGAGGGCAGGAAAAAGAGTGGGAGAGCGATAGTGATAGGGGATTCAATTGTAAGGGGAATAGATAGGCGTTTCTGCGGCCGCAACCGAGACTCCAGGATGGTATGTTGCCTCCCTGGTGCAAGGGTCAAGGATGTCTCGGAGCGGGTGCAGAACATTCTGAAAAGGGAGGGAGAACAGCCAGTTGTCGTGGTGCACATTGGTACCAACGACATAGGTAAAAAAAAGGGATGAGGTCCTACGAGACGAATTTAAGGAGCTAGGAGCTAAATTAAAAAGTAGGATCTCAAAAGTAGTAATCTCGGGATTGCTACCAGTGCCACGTGCTAGTCAGAGTAGGAATCGCAGGATAGCACAAATGAATACGTGGCTTGAGCAGTGGTGCAGCAGGGAGGGATTCAAATTCCTGGGGCATTGGAACCGGTTCTGGGGGAGGTGGGACCAGTACAAACCGGACGGTCTGCACCTGGGCAGGATCGGAACCAATGTCCTAGGGGGAGTGTTTGCTAGTGCTGTTGTGGAGGAGTTAAACTAACATGGCAGGGGGATGGGAACCAATGCAGGGAGACAGAGGGAAACAAAATGGAGACGGAAGCAAAAGACAGAAAGGAGATGAGTAAAAATGGAGGGCAGAGAAACCCAAGGCAAAAAACAAAAAGGGCCAATGTACAGCAAAATTCTAAAGGGTCAAAGTGGAATAAAAAGGCAAGCCTGAAAGCTCGGTGCCTCAATGCGAGGAGTATTCGGAACCCAGGAGAGGGCTCTGAGCTAGTTAGAGTGGGTGAGAGCGCAGATGAACAGGACCCCAAGAAAGAATGCAAAACGCAGGATGCAACAGAGCAGAGTAGCACTGGGGTAAGTGTAAACCACAAGGTGATAGGAAGGGACAATATGTATGAATATAAAGGGGCTGCAGGAGGGGTCAAAACTAAAAATCATGGTTTAAAAACTAGTATTAAAACACTCTACCTAAACGCACGCAGCATTCGAAATAAAGTAAATGAGTTGACGGCACAAATCATTACAAATGGGTATGATTTGGTGGCCATTACAGAAACGTGGTTGCAGGGTGGCCAAGGCTGGGGGAATTAAACATACAGGGGTATCTGACAATTCGGAAAGATAGACAAGAAGGGAAAGGAGGTGGGGTAGCTCTGTTAATAAAGGATGATATCAGGGCAGTTGTGAGAGATGATATTGGCTCTAATGAACAAAATGTTGAATCATTGTGGGTGGAGATTAGAGATAGTAAGGGGAAAAAGTCACTGGTGGACGTAGTTTATAGGCCCCCAAATAATAACTTCACGGTGGGGTAGACAATAATCAAGGGAATAATGGAGGCATGTGAAAAAGGAACGGCAGTAATCATGGGGGATTTTAACCTACATATCGATTGGTCAAATCAAATCGCACGGGGTAGCCTGGAGGAGGAATTCATAGAATGCATACGGGATTGTTTCTTAGAACAGTATGTTACAGAACCTACAAGGGAGCAAGCTATCTTAGATCTGGTCCTGTGTAATGAGACAGGAATAATAAACGATCTCCTAGTAAAAGATCCTCTCGGAATGAGTGATCACAGTATGGTTGAAGCAAAGAGTAGGAGTAAATGGGGACTTTTCAGAATGGCAGGCGGTGACTAGTGGGGTACCGCAAGGTTCTGTGCTGGGGCCCTAGCTGTTTACACTGTAAATTAATGATTTAGACGAGGGGATTAAATGTAGTATCTCCAAATTTGCGGATGACACTAAGTTGGGTGACAGTGTGAGCTGCGAGGAGGATGCTATGAGGCTGCAGAGCGACTTGGATAGGTTAGGTGAGTGGGCAAATGCATGGCAGATGAAGTATAATGTGGATAAATGTGAGGTTATCCACTTTGGTGGTAAAAACAGAGAGACAGACTATTATCTGAATGGGGACAGATTAGGAAAAGGGGAGGTGCAACGAGACATGGGTGTCATGGTACATCAGTCATTGAAGGTTGGCATGCAGGTACAGCAGGCGGTTAAGAAAGCAAATGGCATGTTGGCCTTCATAGCGAGGGGATTTGAGTACAGGGGCAGGGAGGTGTTGCTACAGTTGTACAGGGCCTTGGTGAGGCCACACCTGGAGTATTGTGTACAGTTTTGGTCTCCTAACCTGAGGAAGAACATTCTTGCTATTGAGGGAGTGCAGCGAAGGTTCACCAGACTGATTCCCGGGATGGCGGGACTGACCTATCAAGAAAGACTGGATCAACTGGGCTTGTATTCACTGGAGTTCAGAAGAATGAGAGGGGACCTCATAGAAACGTTTAAAATTCTGACGGGGTTAGACAGGTTAGATGCAGGAAGAATGTTCCCAATGTTGGGGAAGTCCAGAACCAGGGGACACAGTCTAAGGATAAGGGGTAAGCCATTTAGGACCGAGATGAGGAGGAATTTCTTCACCCAGAGAGTGGTGAACCTGTGGAATTCTCTACCACAGAAAGTTGTTGAGGCCAATTCACTAAATATATTCAAAAAGGAGTTAGATGGAGTCCTTACTACTAGGGGAATCAAGGGGTATGGTGAGAAAGCAGGAATGGGGTACTGAAGTTGCATGTTCAGCCATGAACTCATTGAATGGCGGTGCAGGCTAGAAGGGCCGAATGGCCTACTCCTGCACCTATTTTCTATGTTTCTATGTTTCTATGTAATACAGATTGAGGATGAGGAAGTAGTGTCTCAAACGAGCGTACTATGCTTAAACAAAGGGGACTACAGTGGGATGAGGGCAGAGTTAGCTAAAGTAGACTGGGAACACAGACTAAACGGTGGCACAATTGAGGAACAGTGGAGGACTTTTAAGGAGATCTTTCATAGTGCTCAACAAAAATATATTCCAGTGAAAAAGAAGGGCGGTAAGAGAAGGGATAACCAGCCGTGGATAACCAAGGAAATAAAGGAGAGTATCAAATTAAAAACCAATGCGTATAAGGTGGCCAAGGTTAGTGGGAAACTAGAAGATTGGGAACATTTTAAACAACAGCAAAGAATGACTAAGAAAGCAATAAAGAAAGGAAAGATAGATTACGAAAGTAAACTTGCGCAAAACATAAAAACAGATAGTAAAAGCTTTTACCGATACATAAAATGGAAGAGAGTGACTAAAGTAAATGTTGGTCCTTTAGAAGATGAGAAGGGGGATTTAATAATGGGAAATATGGAAATGGCCATACCTCAACCGCTCGACTCCCCGCAACCTGTTCTATTGCTGTCTGAATATTCCTCACAAATCTCTCTGTCCCTACTTGGTTTAACTATAACCCATTTCTCCTGCACCAATCCTTGTTATTATGGAAGGATTCCCAGTTCTTTATGAAGGTGACATTGTTGTGCTCATGCCAGGCTGCCAGCTATCTAACCTGACCTAAACGATTAAGCCACTCCATCTCCCAAAGTCTTTTGATGTAAGTCTGTACACAGAAAATGCTGGAAGCACGCACAGGTCCATCAGCATCAATAAAAATCAATCCATGTTTCGAATAGAAACATCTCTCTTCTCATTTCCCACCCCTTTCCTCTCTCTTTGATGGATCTGCTGCGTATTTCCAACATTTTCTGTTATGCAAGTCTTTTCTTTTATTTCATGGTAAAACTCACTTTCACGATTTTTCACGGACAACAGAGGTACTTCAACCTTTAAAAAAAAAATCCCGAGACACAACAGGCCTTTAGAATAAGAAAAAACTGAATAAATCATAGAATTAATAGGGAATAGTTTGTTGTAGAATTCTTTTGAACTCCAGCTTTTGACAAACCAACCCAGTAATGAATGCATTGCAGAGTGACTGTGACTACAAGTTGTTCTGACCTTGGTGAACAGACTTTCACTGGATGGTTTAAACTGAGTTTTTATTAAATATTTTTTCAAAGATATCTCTTTGCAACTGTTGGACTTCAGCAAGTTGAAATGAACTGATGGAACATAGGAAGGAATGTGGGAACAGGAGTGGGCCATTCAGCCCCTCGAACCAGTTCCACCATTCAATTAGATCTGTATCTTATTTCTATCTGGTTCCATAACCAGACCCCTTCCTCACAAAAGTGTATCAATCTCAGTTTTGAAATTTTCACAATTTAGCCCCAAGAGCTTTTGGGGGAGAGTTTCTCCAGATTTCCACTACCCCTTTGTGGGAAGAATGCTTCCTAACATCACCCCGAACAGCCTAGCTCTAATTTTAAGGTTATGCCCCTTGTTGCTGGACTCCTGCCCCCTCCCAAAGCAAGATACTGCAGTTGCTGGAAATCTGAAATAGAAACAGAAAATGCTGGAAATACTCAGCAGGTTAGGCAGCATCTGGGGAGAGAGAAACAGTTCTGGAATCTTCCCAGCCCTGTGTGTGCAGGTTTGGAGACGGGACTGCTGTCAAAATGGCCGTGATTGACAGCAGGTCAGGATCCCGCTCTGAACCCGCCTCCGTGTGAGTTTCTCAGCTGTCAGGTCGGTGTTCGGAGAGCAGACCCGACAGCAAGTGGTGGGACAGGTAATTAACATCATTAAAAGATATTTAAATGCTAGTTAAGAGGCTTAAAAGCAGGCACTTGCAATTTTACCAAACTTTGGACGACTTTGTCGTCCCTCGGGTTTCAACCCAGGTAAGTGGAGTCGGATTCTCAGTGACTCTTTTACTTTGGCTAGTTGATTGTTGCAGAAGTGGTATAAAAGCTACCATTTTACAGCTGTTCACTTTCCAATGTCAGAAGCTGAAGCCTTCAGGTTTTGGAAAGGATTTGTAAGCTGTATGCACTTTGGAAGTGTTTGCAGTGAACTGTCTATTCACTGTCACCTCCTTAGAGCAACCTCTCTCACCATTGACAGGGGCTTCAGTCATCTCAACCTCACCTGCCATCGATTCCAGCAGCATCGGTGCACTTGCAAAAATCTCACCTTAGTCGTTCGAATCGCACCACGATCCGCCCCAACACCAACATCACTAAACACACCAACAACACCAACCTTCTCTGCAATCATCTGATGCTACTCAGTACACAGGGCATCAGCACCCGCCCACATTGCTGCCCGGGAGGCCAGTGATGGCCTCACCATGGCCACATTTACTTCACTTCATGCTGTACACCCTGACTGCCACATGATGCGCCAGGTTGGCACCACCCCAAACCAGCTCCATAAAGCATCCCTGCAATGTCTAACCCATCCCTTTCACACTCACCACCATTGTGGGGGGTACCCTTATGTCTCACCATTTGCTACAACTCACAAAACCACTTGCAAAGGTGCTCACAAAGCTGTCCAAGAACGCAAAGTCCTGAAAATAAAGATTTCAGTGTTTGACAACATATCAACATTAACTATATGTTGTGTATGTATAACATAAGTTTATACTGCGTACACTGTGCTTGTACCACCAGAGGGTGCAACTGGTGGAGATCTCGGAGTCACTGTACACGATTGGGAACCAGGTATAAAAGGGAGCTCACTCAGGAGCTGTAATAAATGGACTAAGGTCACCACAGTTCAAGTACAATACCTTGCTTCGTGGAGTCATTATTGAGTGGTTACAGACAAAATAACTGGCGACGAGATTACGAATTTCTACGCGAAAAATGGCAACCTTGGCAACTTTCAACAATTCGCCGAAGGGGAAAATTGGGAGGCCTCTGTGGAAAGGCTCAAACACTTCTTTATTGTGAGCGACCTGGCGGGAGACACACCGACCTCGCTGGCTGATAAGCACAGAGCTATCCTGCTCAGCAGGTGTCGACCCACCGTCTATGGTCTCGTCAGGGACTTGCTAGCCCCAGAGAAGACAACAACCAAAACTGAGCTGAGCTCGTAATGATGATACAGGAACAGCTCAAACCTAAAGAGAGCATCCTCACAGCCAGACACCGGTTCTACACACACCGGCGGCCAGAAGGCCAAGAAATCGCAAAATAAGCTGCAGACCTCAGACGATTAGCTGCACAGAGTGATTTTGCAACCACCCCACTGAGGTGCTGAGAGACTTCTTCGTTATTGGAATCGGCCACGACGGCCTTCTTCACAGGCTGCTTTTGGCAGACACCACGGTCACCCTGCAGAAGGCAATTAACGTGAGCCAGGCGTTCATGGCCTCGGCCTGCGATTCCAAGCAGATGACTCACCCCCAGGACTCTAACATGGCAAGTACTGTGGACCAACTGGTGCCTTTTAGAGACAAGTCTGCTGCAAGCGATCTCTCTTAGGGTAGAGAGAGCTGAACCCCAAGTCCCGCAACCCTGAGTCCGCCACATGGGGCCAACCGGCCAACCCCATGCTGGCGCTGTGGAAGAAATCACAGGGTCCAAAGACTATACTTGCAAAGCCTGTAACACAAAGGGCCACCTACAGAGAATGTGCAAGAGAAATTTTACTCACCGAGTCACTGAAGAGTTGGCTGATCATCCACACTCCAACGATGATGAAGAGAGAATCCATGAGGTAGCTCAGCCCCACAAAGAAATATACGGAGTGTTTACCTACTCCATGAGAGCTCTCCATTGAAAATGGAAGTTGAAATCAACGGTGTTCCAGTCTCGATGGAGGTGGACACAGGGGCAAGCCAATCGCCGATGAATCAGGCGGCCTTTGAGAAACTCTCGGACAATCCAATCGAACGACCCAAAATGATCCCGATCCAGGTGAACCTACACAAACGACACCATCCCAGTCGTTGGCAGCGTGGATGTCCAGGTGTCCCATGGCGGCGTGATGCACAAGTTACCTTTGTGGATTGTTGCTGGTGATGGTCCAATGCTGCGAGGAAGAAGATGGATGAAACAAATCCATTGGAGCTGGGAAAACCTCCAGGCCCTGGCGATCGACGTCCTACACGGCCCCAAATTTGGATCCAGCACAACACCTGAAAAACCAGCCGCCCAACTCGACTGCGTGGAGAAGCCCCAGACCGCTCAACCCAACTGCGAGATGATCCAGCCCAAACAACCCGACCTCACCTTCCAGGCTCCAGTGGCAGGACTCCAGAGGAAGAAAATCGTCGCAGAAGGTAACTTCCCTGGTTCCGTGGTAGAACCTGGGGAGAAAAGGATCACCGCAGCCTATCTCGAGAGAAAGAAGAATGCGCCCGCACCACGAGGTGAAGTACCTGAAGTAAAGATGGTGGCGACCAGACCACGAGGGGCAGCGTTGAGGGACCAACACGTGATGCCGAGCAGCGAATCGGATTGGGGTAAAAACTGCAAGGCCCTCTTAAAGGAGACTGGCAACCCATCGAAATTAAAGGGACAGTTCCACTCTTTGTACAGTGATGCCGGTAATACACATGGAAAAGATGTAATTGACAAATGCAAGTATGTAAATGTAACAAACCGCGTCGAGTCTGGCGATTGCGGTCGGAGCCAATGTATTATAACAGTAAATGAAAAAATGATGTGCGATGCCGGGTTCTACATGTACGCCAACAAGGGCAACCTCCCGTCGGAAGCACCCAGGTCCAGCGGGTACCTGATCATGTAGCCCGCGCTTCCAGGACCAATGCGATGACCCAGGGAGTGTGGCCACACACAGAGGGAGCATACCAGTTGCAGGGCCAGCGATCAGCGGATGGCAAAGGCACCACTACTGGTACTCTGCCCTGATCGGCTCTACCTCTCTAGCCACCAGGGTCAGTTCCGGGAGCAAGAGGCTAGCACCCTGCAGCCCTCCCAACAGGACCTGGGATGACCTCACTACCGGTGAAGGGCAGCAGGGAGACACTGCAGCCCTCAAAGGAGGACAGGGAGGCCACACACTGCTGTGGCTCTGCCCACCACTAGGCAATGGCAAAGACCCTGAGACTCAGCCAGGTGAGCGATCCGAGCCCACCCAGCTGGCAGGGGGCACAGCGCCGCCATCAGACAACCTGGACACAGTCCGGTCACTCTGGAACTAGCGTCCTCACCCACCTGCACCTACACAACCCAGGGGCAAGTCGGGATACCACGTATGTACTTTACCTGTAAAATGTACTTGTTCCACGACTGCAAAACCCAAACAGTGATGTAACGAATTATATGTGTTTTTTCTGTTCTTTCCATCGGTACATGTATGCAGGTGTTGAGCCACACACATAGTCTATGTATGGGGGGGGGGGCGGGCGGGTGGGGGGGGAAATGGAAGTATATAGCCATGGACACACATGGATCACACCCAGAACCCACTCAACCCCCACTGCAACCTCTAACTGTCCAGTGCTGACCATTTCCCAATGTTGTGGCAATAAGGACTTGGGAGTCTACAGGGAGCGAGCCAAGCCAAAGCATAGACAAGGTGCAAGGGCTTTGGGCACTCAAGTCTAGGGCCAGTGGTACAAGACTTAGGGGAGAGTGATGTTGTGTATGTATAACATAAGTTTATACCCTGTATACTCAATGTACAGTCACATAAAACTACTGGATGTATCTTCACACTGCGTACACTGTGCTTGTACCACCAGAGGGTGCAACTGGTGCAGACCTAGGGGTCACCTGTACACACAGGTAACCAGGTATAAAGGGGAGCTCACTCATGCTGTACCCTCACTCAGGAGCTGTAATAAATGGACTAAGGTCACCACAGTTCAAGTGCAATACCTTGCCTCGTGGAGTCATTACTAGAGTGCTTACAGACACAATACTATACATGAACATTGGCTTCTGTGTTAGTTGGCATGATTTATACTCCTTTAGCCTGAGATTTGGGCTTTTAATGGTCCACGTAAATAATTTGCTGACTAGAATAGTTCTTATGAAATGGTAGTTTGCACCCAGAATTCTGTAGTACCTTAAAACCTCGTGAGGTAATTGCCTGGAAATCCCGGCCTCCCTGGGTCCGTACGGAGTGTGTGCGGATCTGGGAAGGCGTCGCAAAAGCCAGTTTTCAGCGCACAATGCGCATGCAATGGAAACCAGCTTTTCTGATCTGTCAAGCTGGAGCGAGGACATTTGCAAGAGCAAGTTTGCAGTATTTACCCATATCTTGCCCAGCAAATATCCTGAAAACTCTTGTGCCTGATAAAAGCAGGCGCAAAGCTTACTTTTACAGGCGTAAGAGTTTTAAAACACACAAGAACAGAATAAAATAAAATTTTAAAAACATTTTATTGTCCACTACAGTAAGTTTATTTTAAACCATAATTTTAAAAACTTTTTTTAAAAAATCAGAATTTTTTTTTCTAAGACATTTATTAACTTTAATTTCAATTAATTTTAATTATGTGAGATGTGCTTTTTATTTTTTATTATGGTGTTTAGTGTGTTTTTCTCATGAGAGGCCTGTGGAATACTGTACCTGATTGGTTGCACCTTCAGCATCCAAACCTGGAGGACAGGAGCGCACTTTGCAGCGACGGAAGAGAAGGCCTCCCCACCGGACCTCCCACGCTTCTCCCGGACCACCAGGTAAATTCGTAAAAATTCTCCAGTCAGAGGCGTTCGCCCGAAAAAAGCCTCTGACCAGAATTTCAGGGCCAATGTACCTAAGCTCATTGCAATGAAATATCAAAAGTTTGGGAATCAGCATTATGTAGCTCTTGAAATGAAACCTTTTGCTGTGTTAGAATGAAAATAATGAAGTGTTGTTTATTTTATAAAGGCTAAACATCATAATTGATGAGGGCTGGGTGCTGGAATTGGTTCAAACACTCTCCGCTCACCCCTGGAATGTGTGGGTTTCCTCTCTCCAATAGGTTATGTTTTCTGAATGCGATTATTTGACATCAGTGAATTCTCATTGTTTTCAAATCCCTCCGTGACCTCGCCCCTCCCTATCTCTGTAACCTCCTCCAGCCCCACAACCCCCCGAGATGTCTGCATTCCTCTAATTCTGCCCTCCTGAGCATCCCTGATTATAATCGCTCAACCATTGGCGGCCGTGCCTTCAGTTGCCTTGGCCCCAAACTCTGTAACTCCCTGCCTAAACCTCTCCGCCTCTCTTTCCTCCTTCAAGACGCTCCTTAAAACCTACCTCTTTGACCAAGCTTTTGGTCACCTGCCTTAATTTTCTCCTTATGTGGCTCGGTGTCAAATCTTTTGTCTTATAATACTCCTGCGAAGCGCCTTAGGAAGTATCACTACATTTCAGGCATTATATCAACACAAGTTGTTGCTGTTGTTTAATTTAAACTGATTAAGGTCTTTATTAAAATGGCAAATAAGGAATTTTATTGGAATTCATTGCCCTTTTCACCAAGGAAGCTTCTTTAAATAGCTGTTTGTGGGAATCATAAAATCATCGAACTTTATAGCACAGAAGGAGGCCATTCGACCCATCGTGTCTGTGCCGGCCAAAAAAGAGCTATCCAGCCTAATCCCACTTTGCAGCTCTTGGTCTGTAGCCCTGCAGGTTATAGCACTTCAAGTACACATCCAAGTATTTTTTAAATGTGATGAGGGTTTCTGCCTCTACCACCCTTTCAGGCAGTGAGTTCCAGGCCCCCACCACTCTCTGGGTGAAAAAAGTTCTCCTTAACTCCCTTCTACCTAACTCTGTGCAAATTGACTTCTGTGTTTTTTACATTAGAGCAGTGACTGCAATGGCTTTAAAGCATTTTGGCACATCCTGAGGTCATGAGGTCATATAAATGCAAATGATTTCTCATTTGTAACATGGTCCAAGATCACTTGCTCTTCTGTTCAAGCATCAATAGATTTATAGAGGCTGAGTGGCATCTTAAAATATTGTAGATCTCCAGAGAAGTGATTGAGAATGCAAAGTTTGCTCTATTGAATCCCTTACCTCATTGTGTCGTGCCCCTTCATACATTCTGTACATTAGTTATCTGCAGTTTTTCCTTCCGTCTTCCTCCTATTCCCCCTCCCTGCCCCCACCCTGCAATGATCATGCACCAGTTCCCAATTAGCAGATCAGGCAAGTAGACTATTCATAGGCCTCCAGCAATACTGCTCTTGAAGGGACCGTTAGGAGGTGTGTGACTTTTTTGGCCTTCAATTTTTCCCCTTCAGTGGCTGCAACTGAGACTAGTGACTCGCACTAAATAGGCAAACCTGTGTGTGACCAGGCCACGAAACAACTGGTTATTAGAGGACTGTATGCCATGGAGCCACCCATAAACCTCCTACAGGCTTGAAAAGTGATGCATTCTCTTTAATACAACGGCTGTAAGAAAGTCTCTCTTGCTTTAAAATGTGAATGCATGAGGTGCAATCAGAAACCATGGCCCCAACATTTACGGGAGATGGGAAGGGGGAGGGTGTGTCTGTCAACGGCCAGGAAATCTGGACGTCCTGGAGACGTGGAGGTCCTACCAAATTTAATGGCAGGACTTCATTAGAATTTTTTAGCTCCATTTGCCGCTTGACGGTTGGCCAGATTTCAGGCTGGCTGGGCTGTCGGGCGTGAAAGCCTGTGCTATAAGCCAGGGACCACTGGGGATAGTCCACGATCATTCTAGAAGATCGGGGTCGGTGCGGGTTGGGCTCAGATCGCGGAGTGGGCTCAGATCGGGGGTGGGGGGGGTGGAGAGAGATCGCGGGGGGCCGTGGGGACGATATCGTGGCAGGTTTGTTTGGGGGAGGGAGGAAGGGAAAGCACTCCTGCTCCTCCTGGCCCACAAGCAGTGCTGGAAAAGCACTTCCCTGCTGGATCAGGCATCTCCCGCCTTCCTTCAGCTGCCGGGTTTCCCGAGCCCTGGGAAACACGGTTCACAGCCGTTACCTTTAAATGACTGCCAAATTCTGAGGCACGGAGTCCCGTTAACATACTAAAATCACTGACCCACCTCTGCAGAGTGGGTTAGTCAGACACTCCCAGGTCCGCCATGGCTTAACCTAGAAGTAGGCGTTTGGGGTTGGGTTTCACATATTTACCAATTTAACCACCATACCTCTCTCGCCCATCTTGGAGGAGTTAAATTCCTCCCCATGAGTTAAATAGTAATGGATTCTTCCAATAAAGTTCACAATTTTGATTTATTAATGTATTTTGTTACACATTACCAACATTACTACAGATTAAATTGTGATCAATCCTAGAGATTCTGGTGCTCTTTGGAGCTTAGAAAATCATTTGCAAATGATTTGTAGCAAAGCAAATTGCAAGGCTCAAGCAGCTTGCAGAGATATTGATTCCATATACAGACTGAGCTAAAGCTCATGTTCAGCAGTTATCTATGCACAGGTAGGTATAAAGCAACAGCCATTGTCAAGTCGAAGAAGCAGTGAGTAAGCCAGCAGCACTGATATAGCATGCCTAGTTCATACAATCTGATCTCGCCACAAGCATTCAAAGAACGCAGAGCCACATTTTAGAGAAAAAAAAATGAAATCCCAAAGCTTCCGACCCCCCCCCCACCCCCAGCGATAAATCAAATAAAGATCTAAACAAATTTTATTACCACGGCTCCAAAAATGTCTTTGAATGTGAATTGACTGAAACGTCAGTAGCCATCTGCTTTTGTTGTGTCGTTGTGTAATGCCTCTTGCACCTGGAGCTCCACTCCTTTAGCCAACGTTCTTTAAGACCCAAGACATTTCCCTATTAGCCTTGGCTTCTGACAACATCACTGTGGACAGGAATTTCCTTTCACAAGCAACTTCCTGTTCTAGAAAAAAGCCCAAACATGAGAAGTATCAGTCAAAACACCTTCTGGAGAATACAGCTGAACATTCAAAAAAAAAGGTCAGGGTGTAAAGTGCGGATCTTTCTGCTTCAAATGATAAGGGTATTTGGAAGGAATATTGTCCAAATATTCCTTTCAATTCAAACCCACTGGCATCGTCTCAACAGCGAGTATAAAAACATTCCGCACAAACTATTCACAGTTCCATAATACGAAGGGTCTATTTTTATTTTCCAAAAGGCTGCAGTCCCTCAAACTAACCTTTGATCTTCAAATCACATCCAGTCAAAGGAGACAAGGCCTTGGTATCCGTAAGGGAATCGGTTGCCATGGTGACCACCATCCTTCTATCACTGGAGGAGTGGCACTTCTGCCAGCAGGAGCCTTTTCCACTATTTTTACTGCTTTCACCAGCATCCCCTTCCCATTTTGATTATCTCAGCAACCCAGCAAAAGGAAGAGATCTCCCAGTAAAGGAACAGCACGGTTATACTCTTTGTTATGGACTTTTGTTTTGTTGGGCACGAGTGACTCAGAAGGTGAGGTTTGAAGCTAGTCTTATTTCTGCCACAGAAAATAATATTCAAATCCCTGATTAATTGCAGCTATTATAACTGCCTGGAATTATGAGCTAGAACTGCCAGATGCTTTATTGCTCTTTTGGCTAAATTTAAGCATACAATATAACTAGCTCAGACAAATCACTAAGTTATTAATAATGGATGAGCTAATGTTCTTGCCAATAATTTGCTGTCACAGTCTGTGAAGAAATGCAGCATTCATTGCTAGATTTGTAAAAAAAGATATATTTTACTGTCTCTTTTTCCGAAAACATTTAAGGGGAAAAAATCCACGGTTGAAATCCTTCAGCTAAGGTTCAGTTCAAATTGTCAATTCTGATCCGAATGTGGAAGCTGAAAAGTTGCAGCTCTCATTTGTGACAGAACACCCCTGCAGAAGAGAAATTACTGTGGAATAACAATTAGCATGTGGACGTTCTGCTGTTGCCTTGCGACATCTAGAGAAATGAAAACCCGATTCCCTTCATTTAAAACTGCATGATTCGATCTCAGAGACCTGCCGTCCATTGACCACCAGCAACACAAAAGCTGGCTGAAAGTAGAATAACACCACAGTTCCTTATCCCCATTGCCCCACCCCACACAAACAACAACAACACCTTGCATTTATGTTGCGCCTTTAAAGTAGTAAACCACTCCAGCGTTATCAAACAAAGTTTGACACCCGAACTACATGAGAAGATATTAGAACAGGTGAAAGTGCTAGATTTTAAGGAGCGTCTTAACGGAGGAGAGAGAGATAGAGCGGTTTCGGGATGGAATTCCCGAGTATAAGGCCGAGGCAGCTGAAAGCATGGCCACCAATGATGCAGCAATGAAAATCGGGGTAGCACAAGAGGCCAGAGTTGGAGGAGCGCAGAGATGTCGGAGGGTTGTGGGGCCGGAGGAGGTTACAGAGATAGGCCATGGAGGGATTTCAAAACAAGGATGAGAATTTTAAAATCGAGGCAAACAACTCCATACTGTGTAAGCTAGCGAATCGGCAGCCTGTTTTACACCCCACCCTATTTTCTTTAAAAGGAAATCGAGCAGGGTGTTTAAGTGGTGGTCGATTCATTATCACCCATTTTACGCTACCGTTTAGGACCAATTTCACTCTTGTGGTGTCAGCCGTGGCTCAGTGGGCAGCAAGCTTGCCTCTGAGTTCGAAGGTTCAGGGTTCAAGTCTCACTCCAGGGACTTGAGCACATAATTCTAGGCTGACACTCCAGTGCAATGCCGAGGGAGTGCTGCACTGTCGGAGGTGCCGTCTTTCGGATGAGACGTTAAACCGAGGCCCCGTCTGCTCTCTCAGGTGGACGTAAAAGATCGCACGGCACTATTTCAAAGAAGAAGTTTTCCTTGGTGTCCTGGCCAATGTTTGTCCCTCAATCAACATAACAGAAACAATTTATCAGATCATTATCACACTGTTGTTTGTGGGAGCTTGCTGTGCGCAAATTTGCTGCTGCGTTTCTCACATTACAACAGTGGCTACACTCCAAAAGTACTTCATTGGCTGTAAAGCGCTTTGAGACATCCGGTGATCGTGAAAGGCGCTATATAAATGCAAGTCTGTCCTCTCAGTCCCTTTGTGTAACTGATGTGTAGCACTCGATAGACCAGAAACTGCTGTGACTATAGGCAGACGAGTGCCTAGCTCATTCACATGAAACTCCTCTCTCTCTGGTATGTTAATGGAGGTGTTAACCCAATTAGTATAAGTGAGTTACGGCCTATCGCGAAGGCTAACTGAATCAAAATGTTGTGATTTCAAGCCCCACTCTGGGACTCGAGCACTGAGGGGTGGAAACTCGGTTTGTTGCCACCTCTGTCCGTGCCCCAGCGGGACGGTAGTGGTGGTGGAATTGATTACCGCGCGGGCGGCCAGCTTCTAGCCCTCCGCCAGGACATTCGGTGCCGGTTTCGATGAGGGCCGGATCAGTAATGCCCAGGAGAAGCCAGCCGGTGCAATGCCCCCGGTGGTGACACCGTTCTGAAATTTGTTTTCTGGGGGACCCGTAACGCGCCCAAGTGGGACCTCCTGGGAAAGCAGGTGGTCCGAGCTGTTCTCACTGCGGCGGGGGAAGGAATGAAGACCTGAGGTAAGTGTGATTGTTTTTTTTGCTATTTATGATTATGTGGGTCGAGCAAGATTTTGGGAATGCTTTTGCTGGGTTTTTTTGCCTTCTCAGAGGGACATAATTCGGTATCCCGACACTGCCCTTCCACCTTTGCACCTTCCATGGTCTGCACCACATAATGCTGCCGCCCATTCTCAGGCAGGGCTGTCAACAGCCGGGCCTTCCAGGCCCAGAGCTGCTCCAGGGGGTCGTGCTAGGCCATCAGCTCATCTCCCTCACATACACAGCACGCATCAAGTGACCTTGCTGCAGGGACTGAGGGCCCATTGAACAGCAACAGTAGGCCAGGGCGTGTGGTGAGCCATAGGGTGGGAAATGTCTACGCAAGGCCGACTGATCAAAGGTGTGGCCCTGGGTCATCTGTTGAGAAGGTCTAAAACTAATGCATCTGTTGTATTATTTGAAGGGGCGGGTGTCCCATGTATTTTCTTAGAGGGGTTTGGGGTTGTTTGAGGGATGTGTTTGCAATAAAATGTTACGCTAAATGTTTCCTTCAGCATCTGGTGTATGACTGTTGAGTGGGACGGAGAGATGCCATTTTCGTGCCACCATACACGCTCATTACTAGCTGCATCCCTCAGCTCACTCCGTTCAAGCGAAACGCTCCATTATGAGCCGCCACCAAATATCCCCGCTGCTACCAACATTGGCCTGCTGCCTCCTCCGTCACTGCTGCTAGTCATCCCCCTGTCGCTGGACATTCGGGACGTCAGCAGGCTCCTGTTCCTCCTCCTCCCCCTCCTCCTCCTCCTCCTCCTCCTCCACCCCCTCCTCCCCCTCCTCCTCCTCCTCCTCCTCCTCCACCCCCTCCTCCCCCTCCTCCTCCTTCACCCCCTCCTCCTCATCCTCCTCCTTATCCGCCTCCTCATCCGCCTCCTCCCCTCGTCCTCCTCCTCCTCCCCCTCCTCCTCCCCCTCCTCCTCCTCCACCCCCTCCTCCTCCTCCCCCTCCTCCTCCTTCACCCCCTCCTCCTCCTCCTCCTCCTCCTCCCCCTCCTCCTCCTCCTCCTCCTCCTCCACCCCCTCCTCCTCCTCCTCCTCCTTCACTCCCTCCTCCTCATCCTCCTTATCCGCCTCCTCATCCGCCTCCTCCCCTCGTCCTCCTCCTCCTCCCCCTCCTCCTCCCCCTCCCCCTCCTCCAACCCCTCCTCCTCCTCCTCCCCTCCCCCTCCTCCTCCCCCTCATCTTCCTCCTCCCCCTCTCATCCTGCTCCTCCCCCTCCTCCTCCTCCACCCCCTCAGCCTCCCCCTCCTCCACCCCCTCATCCTCCTCCTCATCCTCCTCCCCTCCTCCTCCTCCACCCCCTCATCCACCCCCTCATCCTCCCTTCCTCCTCCTCCACCCCCTCATCCGCCCCCTCATCCTCCTCCCCCTCCCCCTCCTCCTCCCCCTCCTCCTCCCCCTCTTGCTCCTCCTCCCCGTCTTCCTCTCCTCCTAAGGTGGGCCTGCAATCCCCACTGGCAAGATCTGGGCCCTCATGATGGCCAAGTTGTGCAGCATGCAGCACACCACAGTGAATAGTGAAACCTGTTGAGGGGAATATTGAAGCCTGCCTCCAGAGTGGTCCAGGCATCAGAATCGCTGCTTCAGCATCCCTATAGTCTGCGCTACAGTGGAGGGCTGTGATCGGGGCCCAGGAGAGGCGTGAGTTCAGGCCCAGGGGCCCAGGGGCAGCACAGGTCAGCCCACACAACAATATGTGCGCGCACTAGGTCCGTGCAGCAGAGCAGGTCTCCAGGCTTGGATAATCTTTGCCACTGGACCAAGACCTTGCTCTGTCAAGCCCGTGTGGTGGCTGGTGTGCAACGGCCACCACACGTTAAAAAAATCCACACACAGGCGTCTTCCATCCTTCAGAATGTAGTTCGGGACCTGGAATATTAGTTCCTTTATTGGAACACCTGTGAACTTATCCGTTTTTGGCGTGGAAGCAAGTCATCCTCATTTCGAGAGACTGCCTATGAGAGAGAGAGTGAGGGGATGAGTCTGCGCTATGATGTTGAGGGTAGCGGCATGGCTGTCATTATAACGTTCTTCTGGCTCTGTGGTGGGGTTGTGGAGGGGGGCCATTAGCCAGGTGGCCAGGCCTCGAGCAGCCAGCCTCGGCCTTGCCGTGGTGTCTGAAACAGTCGAGGCACAGTGCTCTCCCGCAGGATAAATGCATCATGTGCGCTTCCTGGATAGCGAGCATTGACTGCGAGGATGCGCTGCGTGTGGTCGCACACCAGCTGCACCTTTAGGGAGTGGTATACCTTTCTGTTTCTGAAGACCTCTGCATTCTAGAATGGTGCTCGCAAGGTCACGTGCGTGCAGTCAATTGCTCCTTGCACCCTCGTGAAGCCCGCTACCTGGCAAGCTCACACGTACGCTCATCCTGTTTCTCCCTGCTCATCGGGAAGGTAATGAAGTGCATTCAATGGCGTTCAGAGCCGGTGTGGGGTCGCAGATACAGCAATGTGCTGCGAATTGTGAGAGGCAGCATATGTCCCCTGATGCAGCCTGGAAGGAGCCGGAGGCATAGAAGGTGAGTGCCACCGTGACCTTCACTGCGATGGGCAGTGCAGTCCTGATGTCAATGTGAGGCTGCAGGTCTTCCAGCAGGAGATGGCATATCTCTGTAACTGTTGTGCATCTGTAAAGCATGCACTCCCATGTTCCGCCACCAGGGAGCGCATCCCCTGAAGTCCCAAGGGATCCCAGCATCCCTTGGGAGCACTGTATATAAGCCGGCCCCTAAGGCCTGCACCTCATTTTGGAGTGTCTTAATAAAGACTGAGGTCACTGTTACTTTAACCTCCCTGTGTGCAGTCTCATCTTTGTGAGGAACACAATAACTGGCGACGAGTATACGAATCCAACGCAAAGATGCAGCAAACTGTGGGCATCCTGGAGAAATTCTCGGAGGATGAGGACTAGGAAGCCTATGTCAAACGGCTAGACCAGTACTTTATAGCCAACGAGTTGGACGGAGAAGGAAGCGCTGCAAAAAGGAGAGCAATCCTCCTCACAGTCTGCGGGGCACCGACCTACAGCCTCATGAAGAATTTTCTGGCTTTGGTGAAACCCACAGATAAGTTGTATGAGGAGCTGTGTACACTGGTTCGGGAGCATCTTAACCCGAGGGAGAGCATGCTGATGGCGAGGTATTGGTTCTACACAAGCCAGCGATCTGAAGGTCAGGAAGTAGCGAGCTACGTCGCCGAGCTAAGGCGACTTGCAGGATAATGTGAGTTTGATGGCCACCTGGAGCAGATGCTCAGAGACTTTTTTGTACTGGGCATTGACCACGAGACCATCCTACGAAAACTTTTGACTGTAGAGACACCGACCCTCAGTAAGGCCATTGCGATAGCAAGGCGTTTATGTCCACCAATGATAACACTGAACAAATCTCTCAGCACACAAGTGCTAGCAATGTTCATAAAATAACTGGAACTGTGTTTGCGAGCAGAAATGTACAGGGCAGAAAACACGAGTCTGCAACTGCAAGCAGGCCTCGGGTGACCCAGATGACTCAGAGTCCGCAACAAAGGATGAATGCAAGGAAATTCACACCTTGTTGGCGTTGTGGAGGCTTCCATTCAGCCTATTCATGTCACTTCAAAGGGTATGTTTGCAAGAGCTGTGGAACAATGGGGCACCTCCAACGAGCTTGCAGACGAGCTGCAAGCTCTACAAAACCTGCTAACCACCACATGGCAGAGGAAGATCGGTCCAAGGTGGATCAAAGCAATTTTGAGCCTCAGAGAGAGGAGGCAGATGCTGAAGTACACGGGGTGCAGACATTTTCGACAAAATGTCCACCTATAATGCTAAATGTAAAATTAAATGGCTTACCCGTAGCCATGGAACTGGACACTGGCGCTAGCCAATCCATCATGAGTAAAAAGATGTTTGAGAGACTGTGGTGCAACAAGGCACTCAGACCATCCCTGAGCCCAATCCACATGAAACTGAGAACGTACATCAAAGAGCTCATCTCTGTCCTGGGCAGCACCATGATCAAGGTCACCTACGAGGGCACGGTGCATTAACTGCCACTCTGGATTGTCCCGGGCGTTGGCCCCACACTGCTTGGAAGGAGCTGGCTGGGCAAAATCCGCTGGAACTGGGATGACATCCGAGCACTATCACATGTCGATGAGGCCTCATGTACCCAGGTTCTTAACAAATTTCCTTCCCTTTTTGAACCAGGCATTGGAAACTTTTCCGGGGCGAAGGTGCGGATCCACTTGGTACCTCACATGATGAGGGAGAGAGTGGAAATCGAGCTAGACAGGCTGCAACGCGAGGGCATCATCTCCCCAGTGGAATTCAGCGAGTAGGCCAGCCCGATTGTTCCAGTACTCAAAAATGATGGCACGGTCAGGATTTGTGGCGATTATAAAGTAACTATTAATCAATTCTCGCTACAGGACCAATACCCGCTACCTAAGGCAGACGACCTATTTGCGACGCTGGCAGGAGGTAAGACGTTCACCAAGCTCGACCTGACTTCGGCCTACATGACGCAGGAGCTGGAGGAGTCTTTGAAGGGCCTCACCTGCGTCAACACGCACAAGGGACTGTTCTTCTACAACAGATGCCCGTTTGGAATTCGGTCAGCTGCAGCGATCTTCCAGAGCAACATGAAGAGCCTACTCAAGTCGATACCACACACGGTGGGCTTTCAGGACGACATATTGGTCACGGGTCGGGACACCGTCGAGCACCTACAAAACCTGGAGGAGGTCCTCTAGCGACTGGATCGCGTAGGGCTGCGGAGGTCGAAATGTGTCTTCATGGCTACAGAAGTGGAGTTTTTGGGGAGAAAGATCACAGCGGATGACATTCAGCCCACAGGCGCCAAGACAGAGGCTATCAAGAACACACCCAGGCCACAGAACATCACGGAGCTGCGGTCATTCCTGGGACTCCTCAACTACTTTGGTAACTTCCTACCGGGGTTAAGCACCCTCTTAGAGCCCCTACATGTGTTATTGGATCAAGTGAGAACTGGGTATGGGGAAAAAAACAAGTAATTGCTTTTGAGAAAGCCAGAAACATTTTATGCTCCAACAAGCTGCTTGTATTGTATAACCCGTGTAAAGCACTTGTGCTAGCATGTGACGCATTGTCGTACGGAGTCGGGTGTGTATTACAACAAGCTAACATTGTGAGGAAGTTGCAACCTGTCGCCTATGCCTCCAGGAGCTTGTCTAAGGCCGAGAGGGCCTACCGTATGATTGAGAAAGAGGCATTAGCGTGTGTGTTCGGGGTAAAGAAAATGCATCATTACCTGTTTGGCCTCAAATTTGAGCTGGAAACCGATCACAAGCCCCTCATATCCCTGTTTGCTGAAAACAAGGGGATAAATACTAATGCCTCAGCCCGCATACAAAGGTGGGCACTCGCGCTATCAGCGTTTAACTATACCATCCGCCACAGGCCAGGCACCGAGAACTGTGCGGATACTTTCAGTCGGCTACCATTGCCCACCACGGGGGTGGAAATGACGCAGCCTGCAAACTTGTTGATGGTCATGGAAGCATTTGAAAATGATAAATCACCTGTCACGGCCCGTCAGATTAGGACTTGGACCAGCCAAGATCCTCTGCTGTCCCTAGTAAAAAACTGTTTACTGCATGGGAGCTGGGCCAGCATCCCCGTTGAAATACAAGAGCTAATCAAGCCGTTCCAGCGGCGAAAGGACGAGCTGTCCATTCAGGCAGACTGCCTGTTGTGGGGTAACTGCATAGTGCTACCAAAAAAGGGCAGGGAGACGTTCATTTCGGATCTCCACAGCACACACCCGGGCATAGTAATGATGAAAGCGATAGCCAGATCCCACGTGTGGTGGCCCGGGATCGACTCTGACTTAGAGTCCTGTGTACGGCAATGCAGCGTATGTGCTCAGTTGAGCAACGCGCCCAGAGAGGCACCACTAAGTTTGTGGTCCTGGCCCCCCAGACCATGGTCGAGGATCCATGTCGACTATGCGGGCCCGTTTCTCGGTAAAATGTTCCTGGATGCTTTTTCAAAATGGATTGAATGTGAAATAATGTCGGGAAGCACCGCCACCGCCACCATTGAAAGCCTGAGGGCCATGTTTGCCACCCACGGCCTGCCTGACATACTGGTCAGTGACAACGGGCCATGTTTCACCAGTGCCGAATTTAAAGAATTCATGACCCGCAATGGGATCAAACATGTCACCTCGGCCCCGTTTAAACCAGCCTCCAATGGGCAGGCAGAGCGGGCAGTACAAACCATCAAACAGAGCCTTAAACGAGTCACAGAAGGCTCACTCCAAACCCGCCTATCCCGAATGCTGCTCAGCTACCGCACGAGATCCCACTCGCTCACAGGGGTGCCCCCGGCTGAGCTACTCGTGAAAAGGACACTTAAAACCAGACTCTCGCTGGTTCACCCCAACCTGCATGATCAGGTAGAGAGCAGGTGGCAGCAACAAAATGTAAACGATGGTCGCGCCACTGTGTCACGGGAAATTGATCTGAATGACCTTGTGTATGCGCTAAACTATGGACATGGTCCCAAGTGGATTGCGGGCACGGTGATAGCTAAAGAAGGGAGTAGAGTGTTTGTAGTCAAACTAGACAATGGACAAATTTGCAGAAAGTACCTGGACCAAACGAGGCTCTGGTTCACAGACTGCCCTGAACAACCTTTTTCGAGCCCACAACACACACCCAAAGAATCAACAACACCACCCCGGACCAGGAAATCGAACCCATCACGCCCAACAGCCCTGCAAGACCAGGCTCACCCAGCAGTCCTGCAGGGCCAACAACACGCCAGCCCAGCGAGGGTACAGCCAACACACCAGAACAGACATTTGTACCGAGGTGGACCACCAGGGAAAGAAAGGTTCCCGACCGCCTCACCTTGTAAATACTTTGCACTTTGACTTTGCGGGGGAGTGATGTTGTGCATCTGTAAAGCATGCACTCCCATGTTCAGCCACCAGGGCGCACATCCCCTGAAGTCTCAAGGGATCCCAGCATCCCTTGGGAGCACTGTATATAAGCTGGCCCCTAAGGCCTGCTCCTCATTCTGGAGTGTCTTAATAAAGACTGAGGTCACTGTTACTTTAACCTCCCTGTGTGCAGCCTCATCTGTGTTAGGAACACAATAGTAACGACCTCCTTTCGGAAACGCAGCCTTCTGACACACTGCTCCTGGGAGTGGTCCACGTATGAGCGCTGCCACGGGTAAAGCCGTGGGGGTAAGGCCTCTTGTCCCAACATCTAGGGGTTCTCCTCCTTCCGGCCGCCGACATGACCAACAGCCCTTCTCTCTTCACTCCGCCTTGCTAGCGCATGTAGAATGCGCCCTGACAAACAAGTAATACCCGCATTAAAGTTTCAGAAATAAGTTTCTCTCAAGCTCAACTGGTATGTCTGTCTGCCGCTGCAAGCTCGAAGGCTCACCACCGTGCTGTGTGTAAATGTTGCACTGACTATGATCTCCGAGAGAAGCGTTTCCTCATCCCTTTAAGTAGTCACCAGTTAACGACTCTGCAAGCCTGTACCCACTGTTTTTCCAGACGTCGTTCTTAACATAAGAACATAAGAAATAGGAGCAGGAGTAGGCCATTTGGCCCCTCGAGCCTGCTCCGCCATTTAATAAGTTCATGGCCGATCTGATCATGGACCCAGCTCCATTTCCCCGCCCGCTCCCCATAACCCTTTACTCCCTTGTCGCTCAAAAATCTGTCTATCTCTTGGCGGCCGTTAAGTGAGGCTGCCGTACTGAATTTACCGACCGGGGCGCAATCGTGGCGGCTGCAGCAGGAACACGCCGTGATTGGAGCGATCGTCAGCAGCCGGGCGCTATTGGTTTGTGCCCCCAGTGAGCCGCTAATGAATTTTCGGTCCGGGCGCTAAACACTGCGCTCACGGTTGGTAACCTCGTATGCTCCCATTAACGCCACCTCCGGCCACTAAATGAGGCATTAGACAACTGACAATCCAGACCCTAGTCTTTCAAGACTTTCTACATATCTGTATTTGTTCAGACCCGGCAGAAACGTAATGAATCTGCACTGTATCTTTTTTATTACATTTTTTCTTGCTTCCAAAATGGATGTGACTGCCAGAAGGAAGAAAATAAAGTCATTTTTTTAGGGAAATAAAAGGTCGGAAAAATTATAGAATCACAGTAGTTATAACATAAAAAGGACAGTTGAAGTTCCTTATGTGAGCGATCTGCCTTAATCCTATTTCCTTGCCCTTTCCCCATATTCTCTTACATTCATATACAATTCCCTTTCAAATTGTGTTATTGCCTCTGCCTCTAGTTATAGTAAGGATTCTATGTTCCAATATAGATTCATCCTCGTTTTGAGGAACTGCTAATGATGTTCCGATAATCCTATTTGTAAAAAGATTCTTCTAACGCCCCTTCTAAATTTATGCTTCTTGTTCAAGTTCATAGAACTACAGAAGTGTACCGCACAGAAGGAGACCATTTGACCCATCAAGTCTGTGCCAATTCTTTGCTACAGCAATCCAAAATTAATCCCACTGCCCCACTCTCTCCCCATAGCCTTGTATATTTCTCTGCTCCAAATGTCCATTTTATTATGCTCATAATAAAGGATAAAACTGAGTACTGTATGCAATGAGTAAGTGTGACCTTAGCTCCTTTAATTGAACTCCAGAGTGTTGGTACAGCATGGGAGGCTTGCTTATATACAGTGCTCCCAAGGAATGCTGGGATCCCTTGGGACTCCAACAGGTGGGCCCTCTGGTGGTGGTGTGATACAGATTGCCAAGGGTTACATACATAACATCACTCCCTCGTAATGTCAATAGTATACTTATTTACAGGGTGAGACGAACTGGGGCTTTTCGCTCCCTTGTCGATCGTCTCGATACAATTGCAGGTGTGGGTGAGTTGGTTGGTTCTTCGCTGGGCTGCTGGGCAGCTGGCCTTGCCAGGCTGCAGGGATGGTAAGTTCAGCTTTGTGGTCAACCGTGATGTCAGCTTCCACTTGTGTGTGTGTTGAAGGGTCGAAGTTGGTGGTGTCCTCTTCGGGTTGCTCATAGCTGTTAGTCAACCGCAATTTGGTTTGGTCCAAATGCTTTCTGCACGTTCGTCCATTGGCCAATTTGACCTGAAACACCCTATTCCCTTCTTTGGCTATGACCGTGCCAGCAAGCCATTTGGGACCATGTCCATAATTGAGTACAAACACAAGGTCATTGACCTCAATTTTGCGTGACAAGTTTGCGCGATCATGGTACATGCTTTGTTGTTGATGTCTGTCCTCGACGTGATCATGGAGATCAGGGTGGACAAGAGAGAGCCTTGTTTTGAATGCCCTTTTCATGAACAGCTCGGCTGGGGGAACCCCGGTGAGCGAGTGGGGTCTGGTGCGGTAGCTGTGCGGGACTCGGGACAGTCGGGTCTGCAGGGAGCCTTCTGACACGCATTTCAAGCTTTGCTTGATGGTTTGAACTGCTCATTCTGCCTGGCTGTTGGATGCGGGCTTGAACGGGGCAGATGTGATGTGGTTGATCCCATTGCAGATCATAAATTCCTTGAATTCAGCACTGGTGAAACACGGCCCATTGTCGTTGACTAGGACATCAGGCAGGCTGTGTCTGGCAAACATGGCTCGTAGGCTTTCGATGGTGGCGGTGGACATGCTTACAGACATTATTACACATTCAATCCATTTTGAATAAGCATCCACAACAACCAAGAACATTTTGCCTAGAAATGGGCCAGCAAAGTCAACGTGGATCCTAGACCACGGTTTGGAGGGCCACGACCACAAACTTAGCGGTGCCTCTCTGGGTGCATTGCTCAGTTGAAAGCAAGTGTTGCACTGGCGCACGCATGACTTTAAATCTGAGTCGATGCCGGGCCACTACACATGGGATCTGGTTATGACTATGCCTGGGTGGGTGCTGTGTAGGTTGCTTATGAACGTTTCTCTGCCTTTATTTGGGCAAGACCATGCGATTACCCCACCAAAGACATTCCGCCTGTAAGGACATTTCGTCTTTGTGCCTGAGGAATGGCTTAATCTCTTCCTGCATCTCCGCTGGGATGCTGGACCAGCTCCCATGGAGGACACAGTTTTTTTTACCAGTGACAGTAAAGGATCTTGGCTGGTCCAGGTCCTGGTCTGACGGGCCGTAACGAGTGACTTTTCATTTTCGAATGCATCCATCACCATGAGCAAGTCTGTAGGCTGGATGACCCTTTGTTGATGACCCCCACTCTGAAGAAAATAGTCCAAGCTCATTCGCCCAATCACATAGGCAAACCTTTGACCTTCCCACTTCTGAGAAGATGCAGGGTTCAAACCCCACTCCAGACTTCTGTGAGACTATGACCCCTGGTTCTACACTCCCCAGCCAGAGGAAACATCCTCCCTGCATTTACCCTGTCTAGCCCTGTAAGAATTTTGTATGTTTCAATGAGATCACCTCTCATTCTTGTAAACTCTAGAGAATGTAGGCCTCATCTGCTCAATCTCTCCTTATAGGACAATCCCACCCCATCCCAGGAATCAGTCTGGTGAACCTTCGTTGCACTCCCTCTATGGCAAGTATATCCTTCCTTAGGTAAGATCAAAACTATACACAATACTCCAGGTGTGGTCTCACCTGGGCCCTATATAATTGCAATACTCACATCCAGTGAGTATGGGTGGTAACCACCGCCCTCCCCTCATAGTATGGGTTGTGGCAGCCCATAAATCCCTCCCACCATATAGGACTAACCACCCTATCAACTGGTATAATATATATACGGCTAAAGATGTAGATCAGTAACAGGTGTTTAAAAGTATTTTGATTAAAAGTCTAAAATGTAAGTTTTAAAAGTTCTCCCAAATTGTTTGAAAAGTTTAAAAGTTGATTAAAAGTTTAAAAATTGATTAAAAGTTGGTTAGAAGTTTAAGATGTTGGGTTGAACGCCGGCGGTCGGTTTAGCACCGGCCCCGGGTCCCTTCGGTCGGTTCAGTGCCGGCCCCGGGTCCCTTCGATCGGTTCAGTGCCGGCCCCGGGTCCCTTCGGTCGGTTCAGTGCCGGCCCCGGGTCCCTTCGATCGGTTCAGTGCCGGCCCCGGGTCCCTTCGATCGGTTCAGTGCCGGCCCCGGGTCCCTTCGGTCGGTTCAGTGCCGGCCCCGGGTCCCTTCGATCGGTTCAGCACCGGCCCCGGGTCCCTTCGATCGGTTCAGTGCCGGCCATGGTCCCTTTAATTGAAATATTTTTAAACACCTATTATTAATCTACATCTTTGACTTTTTAATAACCTTTAGAAACTTTTAAAATAAATTGCGAATTTTTATCAACTTTTAATCAAGTCTTAATCTTTTTAAACAATTTGGTAATACTTTTAAACTTCTAAAATAACTTTGGAAGTGACCTTCCCCCCAACCAAGCCTCGGACCACCTACCATCAGTAGCGCTACTCGGCGCTGAGCTTGCGGCCAACACCTCGCTGTAGGCAATTAGGCTCATACAGCGGTGCCTGGTCTCCAGTTGTCTTGGACCCCCTTGCCAATGCACCAAGACCTTGCTCGGCTAAGCCCGTGTGGTGCCGGTGTGCAGCGGCCACCCCACGTTAAAAGAACTCACGCACAGGCATCTTCCACTTCACTAATATGAAGTTCGGGACCTGGAACGTCAGGACCCTCATGGACAATCCCAACAGCAGCAGGCCGGAACGCCGCACCGCTATAGTTGCCCGGGAACTCAGACGTTTTGACATTGACATCACCGCCCTAAGCGAGACTCGGTGGGCAGGGGAAGGCCAGTTGAAGAAACATAGTGGAAGTTATATCTTTTTCTGGAAAGGAAAACCAGAGGAAGAATGCCACCTTCATGGAGTCGGCTTCGCCGTCAAGAATGAGCTGGTCGACCGCCTCAAAGACTCCCCCTGCGGGGTTAACGAACGCCTCATGACTCTTCATCTTACCCTATCCCGGAACCAATGCGCTACAGTCACCATCGCCTAATCCGATCCATCATCGACATTAACATTGCCCCAAAGCAGAGGGGACAGCAGAAGCAGTGCCGTAAAAAAGTTAATGCCGGGGCACTTAAAGACCCAGCTAAGAGAACCCTATACAGCCAGCGCCTCACAGACAATCTGGCGTGCCTTGATGACCCTGAGATGCTGAATACCCACAGCGCTTGGTCTGCCCTCCAGGCCTCTATAACCAGTGCCTGTGAAGAGACACTTGGTTACTCAACCAGAAAACACCAGAACTGGTTTGATGAAAATGATCAGGTGATCCAAGAACTAATAGATCGCAAGCGCAAAGCATTTCTGAGCCTCAAGCAACAACCCATCTCGGGAGCTGCAAAGCAACATTACAGACGGCTCAAGGCTAAGGTCCAATAAAAAACCCTGGACCTAAAGAACATGTGGTGGATGGAGAAAGCATAGGAGATACAACAACTGGCCGACAGTCACGATATGCGAGGATTCTTCGCTGCAGTCAAGGCCACCTATGGTCGAAACTCCCAAGGCCCCACACCACTCCTGGCCAAGAAGGGGGAAACATTCATCAAGGACACCGAGGCTGTCAGGGCCCGATGGAAGGAGCACTTTGAAGATCTCCTTAATCGAGACTCAGCCTTTGACTCGAGTGTTCTCGACTCCATCCCGCAGCATGCGACCCGCGAACAACTCAGTGAAACTCCAACGCTGCACGAAGTAGGCAAAGCCATAAAGCAGCTCAAGAATAACAAGGCTACGGGTGCGGATGGAATCCCTGCTGAGGGGCTAAAGTATGGCGGAGAGGTGCTGTTGGCACAGATACATGACCTCATCTCTCGCATCTGGAGGAAGGAGAGCATGCCGGGAGATCTTAGAGATGCAGTGATTGTGACCATTTTTTAAAAAGGTGACAAGTCCGATTGCGGCAACTACAGAGGAATCTCCCTGCTATCAGCCGCTGGGAAAGTTGTCGCTAGAGTTCTCCTCAACCGTCTTCTCCCTGTGGCCGAGGAGCTCCTCCCGGAATCACAGTGCAGATTTCGTCCTCTACGGGGCACAACGGACATGATCTTTGCAGCACGACAGCTGTAGGAAAAATGCAGAGAACAGCGCCAGCCCTTATACATGGCCTTTTGCGATCTTACACAGGCCTTTGACACTGTCAACCGTGAGGGTCTATGGATGCCCCCAAAAGTTTGTCAACATCCTTCGCCTGCTCCACGACGACATGCAGGCCGTGATCCTTACCAACGGATCCATTACAGACCCAATCCACATCAGGTCCGGGGTCAAACAGGGCTGTGTCACCGCCCCAACCCTCTTCTCAATCTTCCTCGCCGCCATGCTCCACCTCACAGTCAACAAGCTCCCCGCTGGAGTGGAACTAAACTACAGAACCAGTGGGAAGCTATTCAACCTACACCGCCTCCAGGCCAGGTCCAAGATCACCCCAACCTCTGTCGTTGAGCTGCAGTATGCGGATGACGCCTGCGTCTGCGCACATTCTGAGGCTGAACTCCAGGATATAGTCGATGTATTCATCGAGGCATATGAAAGCATTGGCCTTACGCTTAACATCCGTAAGACAAAGGTCCTCCACCAGCCTGTACACGCCGTACAGCACTGCCCCCCAATCATCAAGATTCACGGCGCGGCCCTCGACAACATGGACCATTTCCCATACCTCGGGAGCCCACTATCAACAAAGGCAGACATTGATGCGGAGATTCAACATCGCCTCCATTGCGCCAGCGCAGCCCTCGGCCGTCTGAGGAAAAGAGTTTTCGAAGACCAGGCCCTCAAATCCACCACCAAGCACATGGTCTGCAGGGCTGTAGTAATACTCGCCCTCCTGAATGGATAAGAGACATGGACGATGTATGGAAGGCACCTCAAGTTGCTGGAGATATATCATCAACGATGTCGCCGCATGCTCCTGCAAATCCCCTGGGAGGACAGACGCACCAACAACAGTGTCCTCATCCAGGCTAACATCCCCATCATTGAAGCACTGACCACACTCGATCAGCTTCGCTGGGCAGGCCACATAGTTCACATGCCAGACACGAGACTCCCTAAGCAAATGCTCTATGCGGAGCTCCTTCTTGGCAAATGAGCCAAAGGTGGGCAGCGGAAACGTTACAAGGACACCTTCAAAGCCTCTCTGGTAAAGTGCGACATCACCACTGACACCTGGGAGTGCCTGGCCGAAGACTGCCCGAGGTGGAGAAAGTGCATCCGGGAGGGCGCTGAGCATCTCGAGTCTCATCGCCGAGAGCATGAAGAGATCAAGCGCAGGCAGCGGAAGGAGCGCGCGGCAAACCAGTCCCACCCACCCCTTCCCTCGACGAATGTCTGTCCCACCTGTAACAGGGTCTGTGGCTCTCGTATTGGACTGTTCAGCCACTAAAGAACTCACTTTAGGAGTGGAAGCAAGTCTTCCTTGATTCCGAGGGACTGCCTATGATGATGATGATATACGGCCAGGAAAGGAGTGTTCATGTCTGGGGCCTATCAGACCTATCAAACTGTTAATCAGCCTGTGAATCCTTTCCCTACTTCAAGGGAAGAGTGTGAAGATACAATAACAAACCTATCAAAATAATTCACAATTTAGAAAACCTCTATTAAATCTCATCTTAGCCTTTTCCTGCTCCGGTGGAAATAGCCCCGGTTTCTCGTGTCTTTTCATAACTATAGTTTCCCATCCCTGGCATCATCCCGGAGAATCTATACCTATTAGGAAAAATTTAACAGGCTGGGGTTCCTTTCTCTACAAAAGAGAAGGCTGAGGGGTGACCTGATGGAGGTTCTTAAGATTAGGGAAGGGAAGATGTAGAAAATCTGATTCCATTTGTGTGGAGCCCAAAACTAGGAGCTAGAAATATAAGAGCCACTAATAAATCCAATAGGAAATTCAGGAGAAGCTTCTTTACCCAAAGCGTGGTTAGGATGTGGAACTTGGAGTATTTGAGACGAATAACATAGATGCATTTAAGGGAAAGCTAGATAAACATGAGGGAGAAAGGAATAGAAGAATAGGGCTCGATGAAGTAGGGTAGGAGGAGGCATGTGTGGAGTATCAACACTGACATAGATCTATTCGGCTGAATGGTCTGTTTCTGTGGCATACATTCTATGTAATCTAAGCTTCACTATCTCTATGGCATAATGTCCTTTCTTTAATAGCCACACAAAACTGCATAATGCTATAATTGGCCTAATCATTATCTTTAACAAATTCAACATTACCTCCTTTCTTTTGTATTTTCTAAAACTCAAACTGCCGTTAGCTATTATGATTTTATCTATCTGCATTCATATTTTCAAGGAATTATGTATTTGCACCTCTCTACTTTTATCCTTCAACGTTTTTTCTTTGAGTGTAAACTTTTATTCCTTGTTTTCCCTCCCAAAATGTATTACCTAACACTTATCCGCACCATCACTGTGCATTCCACTAACATTTCTATGTCCTCCTGGTCCATTACAGTCCTTGTTATTCACCAAATTTCTATTTTTCTGTTGTCAATATGATTCTGTATCATGCTCCCTATGCCCAAGTCTAAATCTTATATCAAGTGGAAACAATCTTTCACTATTTAACCCCTCGAAATGTCCCATAATTTTGAAAACACGATTAAACCCCCCCTTTAATTTCCAGTGAAGAATGCAGCAACTTTTCTCGCCTTGCTTCATAACTATAACTTATTTATCGAACGTCTTTTTAAAAGAGCTATTGCTGCATTGAAAATGCCACATATCTATTGCTCTGATGAGGAAAATCACCTCTCATTTTTTGAAGCTTGCCTGCTTTGTTCATGCTTTTTGAATTTTGCAATACTGGTTTGTTAAATATCCAGTCTGACTAATCTTAGTGGAAGTCTATTATATTACTTCTTGCAGCAAAGATTGTCCATGGTATAACTGGAATAGCAATGAATTCCATCATGTGATGACATGGGGAATGGGTAGTTTCAGTCGAAGGATGAGATGCCTGACTGAATTCTTCAATTAAAGCTGCCTTGACTCAATTTGCCGTTTAATCACAGTTCAGACCTTACAATACGTATAGGCATTACTATTCCCCTGTAATTCTCTGGAGATTACATTCCTGGAGCAAGCAATACCACAAATCTGATGAGGACCAATTTAAACTCCGCCGCCCAGCACACACTGGAGTCAGTTGTGACCTGGAAATGCTGCCGGGTTCACCAGCACCTTCATCTATATTGCCACTCCAGCCTCTGCCGTCTTCAGTGGGATTCTGAGATGGGCGGCCGGAGTGACTGCCTGTTTCAGGAGGGAGGCTACTTCTAATATGTAAATTGGGGACCTAGGGAGTACTGGGGACCCCAGGTTGCAGTTTTGCGGTAAAAGTGGGTAGAGGCGGAGCTGCACACGCTCTGCCCATTTGTACCTGGCAGTGACTGGCCTAACCCGCAGTCCTTAAAGGGAACGCTGGAGGCCACACACAAAATGGCTCAGGAAATGTTAAAAACAAGTTTTTTGGTGAGGCCTCCAAGCTGCTGCCAGACCATCCCAGCCCCACCACGAGATTGCCTTCGTCACTCGGCTCCCACTGTTGGCCAGCTCAGCTTGTTGCCAGGACCGACGTGCTGCCGTAGGGCACCCATTTGGCTCAGGCCTTCGACCTCTTTCCATAAGGCAGGCACTGTCCCGCCATTCTCCAACGCCAATTAAAATCAGCCCTTAGCTGTCACAAGTAACAGATGTTGATAAAACTGCTGTAGCACCTGAACCATTTGGCTGTCATTCTCTTTTAATGAAGTATATTGGTAGCTTGAGGCACACGTTTGGGGAGGAGAGAGGTCAGTGTCTTTGAATATTTAGGTTGGGATAGATTAATGCATTTATGTATGTACTTTCACATCAATGCTCCCAGTCTCCATCTATTCTCATATACCAGTACTCTGACAAGCAACGGGAAATAAATTGTTCTTTTCTCTGGCAAGGTAAAGTCCTCCATCCAGTTACCCAAATAAGGACTGGAGTCACACACCCCTCCCGCCCTTTCCGATCTGCAGCAACTACCTTTGAATATCTAGATCCCAAAGCTATACCCATTAGTGTCGTGTCTGTGCTAATGGGCCACTTGATACACCAGTTTAATGCACTGCCTGTTAATTTCAGTCAGGAGGGACACTGCAGTTTTCAGCCCTGTCACCAGCAGAAACCTACATAATGGCAAGTGGAAATACTCGGAGGATAGTATTAACCTAGATTTAGGTTTGCACTTACTACATTTCCCAACTGAATATTCAAAACAGTGACATATTCCATGATGGCCACTTGAACCTACTGGTTTGTTCATCTCCAGATAAGATGTATGAAGAAACTAGCAACACCTCTACTCAGAGGGCCATAGTCAGTCAGAGAGGGAAAGAATATATCCAGTACTTGCCCATAAGAACTGTTTAAGAATTATTTATTTTATCTAAGGAGAGGAATTTTAGCTTTTCAGGGGCTTTGTAAAACCCAGTTGAAGACCTGTTTCATCATGTCTCCGGGCCAGAGAAGACCTCAATCAGGTAACTTATGAGGCAGGTTTATCTTTAACTACCTTTTGGTCTATTGAGTGGTGATCTGTGCCTTTCCCTGGCTTAGATTTCAATCCAGCTTCTACAAGTTACTACTAACTAGAGCTAGATTTATTGGTGCTCCAATCTAATATGTCCTTACTATACAGTAAAAATGCACACGAGGCCCATACTTGAGAAAAGGTTACTCTGTGATCAGTTACCTTTATTAGCCAGCACTGAAGTGATGAAGGTGGGTGGAGCTTCCCCTTTTATACCAGAAAGTCCAGGTTAGGAGTGTCTCCCACAAGTTCACCACCTAGTGGTCAGTGTTCTCACGGTGTACAACTTAGGCCAGTTTATACATGGGTTACAATGACAGTTGAATACATGACACAATCAGTGTTCCCATTAATCTTTCTTTTGTACTGAGCAGGTCACGAACTCCTTTCAGCGTGATCTTTTTGTCCGTCAGCAAATTTTACACAAACAACTTTTATACCAACGAGGACAGCAACAATAACAATTTCAAAGCATATATACAGTAATGCCATATTGCCACTCCATTGTTTCAAATCATGAGATAATCAGACACGGTTCTATACAAGTTTGACATAACTTCTCTGATTTTGAATTCTATTCCTCTAGAAATGAGCCCCAGTGCATTATTTGCACTTTTATGGGATTTTTTTAACCTGCGTTGCTACTTTTAATGAGTTGTGAATCTTTGCATGTCTATCCCATCTTATATGTCTCTTATTTTCCATGGAGTAGGTAGCCTCCTTATTCCGCCTACTAAAATGCACCACATCACACTTATCCATATTGAAATTCATACGTCATTTACATGCCCATTTTTGCAAGTTTGTTTACGGTAAAATTAATATCACTTTCCTGTATTTTTTTTCGGCTTGAAACAATTTTCCAAATTTAAAATAAAATTCTCATATTTTTGTTTCCGACGAAGGCAACCTTTGTTGCCCCCAGGCTGTTTGAATCCTTCCGCAGACAGATGTGCTAATTGGGTCGGCCCGTAGAAAGCGAGAAGCCTCAACATATCTAAAAATATAAACCTGACGCCTGAATTCTGATTTTCAAAAGTAAGCTCCAATTTTCCAAACTTTTTATGTTATTGAGGTTTTTTATTAACTTTCATCAGCAAAAGGAATAAAGCCATAAATCCACCCCAGTGCAATATTCGATTTAGTAAAAAGTAGCAAATAAAAGTAAGTTAAACTTGTGTTAATCACTCTTCTCCCCTCTGCTAAAATGCTTCACCTCATGATGGAAAGCCTAATCTTACAAAATCCATCTGTAGCAGGATCATTTCATTTTAAAAAGCGGATTCACGTAAAGCTCAACATTCTCACAAATTCTTCTTTCATTCCCTCTCCTAAAACATGTCACTGCATCTGACAGCAGCAGAGCACCATCTTACACACCTGTTGCAGGTACAACTCGCTCACTCACTCACTGGGAACAGGTTTAATAACTTGAGGTACACTTGGTTTCTCTACCAATCTCTCCCACCGATTTTTTTAAGCTTTGTCCAGCCCCACAGGCTGCCGACAGTGAGCTTTCCCCACTCCCTAATGGGCCCAATCAGTCTGTCCCTGCTCAGACTGGCCCGGCTCAGCAATGGCCCGGCTCAGCAATGGCCTGGCTCAGGAATGGCCCCGCTCAGGAATGGCTTGGCTCGGACTGGCCCCACTCAGGAATGGCCTGGCTCGGACTGGCCCCACTCAGGAATGGCCTGGCTCGGACTGGCCCCACTCAGGAATGGCTTGGCTTGGACTGGCCCCGCTCAGGAATGGCCTGGCTCGGACTGGCCCCGCTCAGGAATGGCCTGGCTCGGACTAGCCCCGCTCAGGAATGGCCTGGCTCGGACTGGCCCTGCTCAGGAATGGCCTGGCTCGGACTGGCCCCGCTCAGGAATGGCCTGGCTCAGGAATGGCCTGGCTCGGACTGGCCCCGATCAGGAATGGCCTGGCTCGGACTGGCCCCGCTCAGGAATGGCCTGGCTCGGACTGGCCCCGCTCAGGAATGGCCTGGCTCGGACTGGCTCCGCTCAGGAATGGCCTGGCTCAGGAATGGCCTGGGTCGGACTGGCCCCGATCAGGAATGGCCTGGCTCAGGAATGGCCTGGCTCGGACTGACCCCGATCAGACTGGCTCCACTCTGACTTGCCCTGTGGGGACCACCGCAGTTTGTGTAACACAAGCCCCCAGAACCATGGCGCAAAAGGAGAGGGAGGGGCAGGCTGCCTTCATCACCATGGCAACCTGCTGAGCACGGCTCCTCTAGAGCTTTTGTCTACAGGACATGGAACTTCTCAGAGAGTGACGCAACCAAACCCTCACCCACTCCCTTATCATTTGGCCGCTGCCCCAATTCTTCTGTTAATTTTCAATTGGGTTCGGCTTTGAGGTCGCAAGACTCGCAAACGACGCTGTCTGCATTCCAGGACATTGTGTATTGAGCCCCGCCCCCGCTCCAGCTGTCGAGCTCTCTGCACGGCATGTCACTTCAACCGTGCAGCATTTGAGGGACATGTGCATGGCCGCCCAGCCGAGCACCTTAGAGGGAACAGTGGCTCCAATGTGTTGTACAATGGAACGATTGACATAAGCTTTTTGTAATGTATGCACCTGTAAATATGCTCACAGGTTTGTGGAGCTGTTGCATTGTGAGTGGCTTAGACGTGATGTTCACAAGACTCAATAAAACCCCAGTCAGTTGGGTCTAGGTCATCCACGATGAGGTATGCAGTTGTGAGTCTAGAGGATGAACTGGTAATGTGTTGTGTGATTGTTAAACCTTTGTTAGTAAACCAACCATTTCTTAATAAGCAATGTGTTGCTAAGAATTCTTAAGCAAAGAACCCATGAAGCAACTACTTTACATTCTTAATCTTGTCCATGCTGTTGAGGGGATGTAATGTGTCCAAGTGCACCACCACAGTGAAGAATGCAAAACTGGAACATAGCTTACGCCATGCCATTCTAATGTACCTTCTAAACACTGGCAGTGCTAGTTGATGTCCAGGCATCTGTCAACTTACCCTCTCAATTGGCATATGGCCAAGGAAAAGGAAGAAAATGGCACAATGTTAAAATTTGGGAGAGAATAGGTGATGCCTGTCAGGGTCCCATAATAATCCAATCTAAATCATTGCAATGGAGTTGATCTTTTGAGTCTCTCTTATCAGCTCTTATTTGTGATCTCCTCAAAATCTAATGGCTGGAAACTGATAAATTGAACCCAAGGTAGCCCACAGTGCACTAAGGTGACTCTGGCCAATCTTGCCAGATCAACTCATTTACATAATTAGCATAGCTCCCAACGCAACTTTGGCCTGAAGTCTATGTGAAAAGTATGGTCAGCAACTTAAACCTAAAGTGATGAAAAGCTTCAAAGTAACATTTTCAAGGTATGAGCTTGAAATGCAGTCTATGGTCAGTCACAGAATGGGACAGCACCTGGCAAAGTAGGCATACTGCTGCAGGAGGTGCCTGTTTGGCACTCTGGGGCACTGTCCCTAGAAGACAGTAGTGTGTCTTGCCTGTCAGCAGCTGGTGGACAGGCTCAAAGTCTGTAAAATACAAGGGTGTCATCTACTACTCTTAGGATTCTCAGAAATGTTCTGTTCCATGTTAAATTGATACGTCCTTACCACAGGGGAACATGTTGGGTATGTTGTCTCTTGCAAACAACGCTTCTGTCGCTTGCTTGATGCAACTGTAGATAGCTGGCTGGCTGACTGCTTGATTTAGCATATGATACTGGTGGGGGCTTGAGAGGATCCAGTGACATTTTTAACGCATACCAATGGGAACAGCCATACCTGTGTTACAGGTATGGCAAGTGGGACTCCAAGAAATGGCACAGCTATGTGACAGCCCTTGAACGTGATTTTTCTATCCAATGGGTTATGATATACCCTCTAAGAGCGCGAGGCTCCCTGCTGAGAAGGTAAAGTCGGAAAATAACCCCGTGATGTTTTCTCAAAGCTTAGCGGGAACCTATTTGTTTATAACTGAAAGTGAAAAAGGAAATAAGATTTTTTTAATAGATTTGACCACAATTAGCAGCTGGTTCCTGAAAGTATCAATGTATCTTAGTAACAGTAAATTATTTTAGTAAGAGCATTTTTGGAATATAACATGCCATCTTAAATGGTCTATCTTCAAAATGATATTACCACATTAAGGAGGTTTCAGAGATAATTGAAGAGAATTTTTCTGCCACTCAAAACTCTTAAGTTATGAGGAGAGACTCACAGAGTTGAGCCCAGTTACATTGCTAAAAAGACTGATGGATAATGTAATCCAAGCCTTTAAAATGATAAGAGGCATGGATAATATAGATATAAAGAAGATACTTAACTTAAACTGTGCTCTTGGAGCAACAGGACATGAATATAAAATGACTGGCCTGCGAGCAAGACTGGCAGCAAGAAGAATATATCTTCCCTGCCAAGCCGTAGATATATGAAGCCGACATCTATTAAATGTAGTTAATGCTCGGTTGATTAGTTGCTTTTAAAAAAGAGCTGAAGGTTACATGAATAAGCATGGACAGATGATCAATACTTCACTGAGCCATACAGTTCCATTCCTGTTGTGACCATAGAAATTCCCACATGAAGTACAACCAGCTGGGGTTGAACAGTGCTGTTCTAATGTTCAATGATAGATTTTCAAGCTGGTGTCCGGAACTTGGGGAACAGGGTCCCCAAAACTGCTGAATTCCATTGGAGTCCTTATTTATGTTGCTGTATACTAATGAATGTTTTCCATAACTAGAGCACTGTTTCCCCTTGGATAATTTGAAGGGTACCCCAGGAAGGATGTCAATATTTGCGTTTGACCCAGAAAGTGTGAAAGCCACTGTGTTACACCTATCCGAGATTTCTCCCCCCTTTGAGGCAGGGTGAGAGACAAACTTAATTTTATTTTGTTGCACGCGTGTCTGATGGCAGTATGGTTGTCTCGGAAATGTTTGTTTGGTGTTGGTGACGAGAATACAAAATGTTCGACCCGCTAGTCTGTCAAGGCCGTTCTGCTGGCAGAAGAATGGGGGAGCTGACCCCTGTCTGCCCACATGCTAAGCACCAAAAGTGCGGGGACGTAGTTACTTGCATGGTCACTGCTGGGGCTTTAGCAGCACCTACCCCGATACACCCTTGTAAGGCTGGGCAGCCCAAAACCACTCAGCCCAAGAAGCTCTGAAACTCTTCCAGACTAAAGATAAATAGTGGTTGTGTCAGTCTTTAGCTCCAAAAGGAGACATGGGGGAGAAATTCAGTATCGCCCCTTTGGGGTGTTAATTTTGGAAAGCTGGGAAAATTAGCGCCAGGCTCTAATAATAACCAGCTTTGAAAAAATTTGGCGTTTGCACTGCAGGAAGTGTAAAGTCCTTACTCTACAGCATGAAACCACACGAGGCACATTCTGGGAACAAGGTCACTCTGTGACCTTAACTCTTTATTCACAGGACTCCAAGTGATGACTCTGCGTGGGACCTCCCTTTTTATACCTGTGTGATCAAGTAAGGAGTGTCTCCCACAAGTTCAACCCTTGTGGACAAGGTGTGCATCTAGGTTGAGTGTATACAGTAATACAGTGGTGTTACATTGAGGTCACATACATGACATCACCTTCCCCCCCAAAGTCTTATTGGGATCACAGGTTCAGTCTTTCAGGTGCTCTACGCTCCCTCGTGGAGCACCGCAGTTGGGGCTCTGGTTGTTGGACACTGATGTGAGTGTCTGTCACCTGTGGTGATTCCGGCCTGTCCGGGCTGACCGCAGGGACTGTGCATTCTTCTGATTGCTCTTGTTGCTCGTTCACTGGCGGTGTTGTGAGCTCCATCTCATGGTCTTCTTCAGGTTCCTCCGTGTCCATGCTGAACCTTTTTTTTACTTGGTCCAGATGCTTACAGCATACCTGACCATTGTTGAGTTTTACCACGATGACCCTATTCCCCTCTTTGTCAATTACAGTACCCGCGAGCCATTTGGGCCCCATGGCGTGATTGAGGATGAATGCAGGATCATTTATTTCTATACATCTCCCCCTCGCATTACGGTCATGGTACTCGTTTTGTGACTTGCGCTTGCCCTCAACTATGTCGGTCAGGACTGGGTGAATGAGGGGCAACTGAGTTTTGAGTGTCCGTTTCATTAGTAGCTCTGCGAGCAGGACCCCCGTGAGCGAGTGCGGTCGAGATCTATAGGCCAGCAGGAGGTGCGACAGGCGGCATTGTAGGGAGGGTCCTGAGCATACCTTGCTTAATGATTTGGACCGCACGTTCCGCCTGGCCATTGGAGGCCGGCTTGAACGTCACAGTCCTGACATGGTTGATGCCATTGCCTGACATAAACTCTTGGAATTCGTAGCTTGTGAAACATGGGCCATTATCACTAACCAGGATGTCCGGCAAGCCATGGGTTGCAAAGATCGCACGTAGGCTTTCCACGGTGGTGGATGACTTGCATGAATTTAGAATGATGCACTCGATCCATTTCGAGTACGCATCTACCACAATAAGGAACATCTTACCCATGAACAGGCCTGCGTAGTCAACATGAATGTGTGACCATGGCCTGGTGGGCCAGGGCCACGGGCTGAGCGGGGCCTCCCTGGGGGCATTACTCAGCTGGGCACACGTCATGCACCTGCGAACACAGTGTTCCAGGTCTGAATCAATTCCAGGCCACCAAAGGTGTGACCGGGCAATGGCCTTCATCAGCACAATGCCTGGGTGCTCGCTGTGGAGTTCCCAGCCCTTCTGGGGCATAACTACCCGGCTGCCCCATAGTAGGCAATCAGCTTGGATGGAGACCTCATCCATCCTTCTGTGGAATGGTCTGACCTCCTCAGGGCATGCTCCGTGTGTGGGCGCCCAATCCCCAGTCAGGACACATTTCTTAATCAGGGATAGGAGGGGATCTCTGTTTGTCCAGATTTTGATCTGGCAGGCTGTGATGGGGGAGCCTGCGCTGTCAAAGGCATCGACAGCCATGACCATCTCAGCATTTTGCTCCGCTGCCCCCTCAGTGGTGACCAGTGGAAGCCTGCTGAGTGCGTCAGCGCAATTTTCAGTGCCGGGCCGGTGCCAGATGGAGTAGTTATAAGCAGTCAGCGTGAGAGCCCATCGCTGTATGCGAGCTGATGCATTGGCATTGATAGCCTTGCTGTCAGATAACAGAGATGTTAATGGCTTGTGGTCCGTCTCTAACTCAAACTTCCTACCAAAGAGGTACTGATGCATTTTTTTTACTCCATAGACACATGCAAGCGCTTCCTTCTCGACCATCCCATATCCCCGTTCTGCTTGAGAGAGCGACCTGGAGGCATAAGCCACAGGTTGTAGTTGACCCTCAGCATTGCCCTGCTGCAACACGCACCCAACCCCATAGGACGATGCATCACATGTCAGAAACAATTTTTTACAGGGGTCGTACAGGGTCAACAACTTGTTTGAACAAAATAGGTTTGCGCCCAATCAAAAGCCGGTTCCTGACAGTCCCCCCAAAACCAATAACAACCCTTACGCAGGAGCACGTGTAGTGGCTCCAACAATGTGTTCAAGTTCGGCAGAAAGTTCCCGAAATAGTTCAGCAGTCCCAGGAATGAACGCAACTCCGATGTGTTGCAGGGCCTGGGTGCTCGTCGAATCGCCTCTGTTTTGGATTCGGTGGGCCGAATCCCATCTGCAGCAACCCTCCTGCCCAGAAACTCAGCCTCAGGGGCTAAAAACACACATTTAGACTTCTTGAGTCGCAGGCCTACCCGGTCCAGTCGGCGTAGCACCTCCTCCAGGTTGTGGAGGTGTTCCTCGGTGTCTCGACCCGTGATGAGGATGTCGTCCTGGAATACGATCATTCCAGGAATGGATTTAAGCAGGCTTTCCATGTTTCATTGAAAAATCGCGGCCGCTGATCGAATGCCAAACGGACACCTGTTATAAACGAACAGTCCCTTGTACGTGGTGGTGGTGGTCAGTAGTTTGGATTCGTCGGCCAGTTCCTGGGTCATATCGGCTGAAGTGAGGTCCAACTTGGTGAACAGCTTGCCGCCTGCCAGCGCGGCGAAGAGGTCCTCCGCTCTCGGGGGCGGGTATTGATCTTGTAGTCGCCACAGATCCTGACAGAACCATCTGCTTTTAGGACGGGAACGATGGGGCTCGCCCAGTCGCTGAATTCAATGGGCGAGATGATGCCCTCTCTCAACAGCCGGTCCAATCCGCTCTCGATCTTTTCCCGCATTATATACGGCACCGCTCTGGCTTTGTGGTGCACTGGCCTGGCGTCCAGGGTGATGTGTATCACTACTTTAGTGCCTTTGAAAGTCCTGATACCAGGTTGGAATAGTGAGTCGAATTGTTGCAGAACTTGTGAGCACGAACTTCGCTCCACAGATGACATTGCGTGAACATCCCCCCATTTCCAGTTCATCTCGGCTAACCAGCTCCTCATGCCCGGGACAATCTAGAGCGGCAGCCGATTCACTAACCCGTTGTGTGTGACAGCCAACATTGCACTGCCTAGCACTGGAATGATTTCTTTAGTGTATGTCCGTAATAGTGTCTCAACACGTGCTAATTTTGGTCTACTGGCTTTAAATGGCCATAGCTTCTCAAATTGCTGAACGCCCATGAGTGACTGGCTGGCCCCAGTGTCAAGCTCCATGCGTACAGGGATACCATTTAACAAAACCTTCATCATCATGGGCGGCGTTTTGGTGTATGAACTGTGAATATTCGCCACATGGACCCGCTGAACCTCAGTATCCATCGATTTGCCCCAAAAGTCATCCTGCCTCAAAGGACCCTCTTCTGGTCCATCCGCCTCATATATTAGTCTGGTTGCAGGCTTCCTGCACATTCGAAATAAATGGCCACTGAGATTGCAGTTGCTGCAGACAAACTGTTGAAATCTGGCTGGGTGTTTCCCCCCACACCTCCAGCATGAGTTAAAGTTTCCATTGTTGAGAACAAAGGGACTGTGGCCAGGCATTCTGCGCTGACTGTCCCTTTGACTGCTCTTAAGTACCCTATTAGTGGGTGTCAATGGGCCCATCCCTGGCCGCATTGTCCGCTGTGATGGCGTGAATGTCCATTCAGCCTGCCATTGCCTCTGTTGAAGTCCTACTCTGGGGTTTATTGCTGCCTGGGGAGTGTCGAACTGCCCCTGCCTGCCTGCAGGGCTCTGAGCCGCATTGATGATGTTGACTCCCTGATCCATCGCCGCGTTAGAGGCAGAATTGCGCGCATATATTATTTTCGTCTCTTCCTCCCCCCGCCATGAAAGTTTGAGCTAGCAACGCCACCGCTTCCAAGGTCAAATCCTTGGTCTCAATTAACTTGCGGAAAATCCCTGCATGACTAATGCCCTCGATAAAGAAGTCCCTTAGCATCTCCCCCCTGCAGGCGTCTGTGAACTTACAGAGGCTGGCCAAACGCCGGTGGTCCGCTACAAAGTCCGGTATGCTCTGTCCTTCACGACGTCGGTGGGTGTAGAATCTGTGTCGGGCCATATGTATGCTACTCGCCGGTTTGAGGTGCTCCCCGATTAATTTGCTAAGTTCTTCAAAGGTTTTGTCCGCCGGCTTTTCGGGTGCTAGTAAGTCCTTCATGAGCGGGTAAGTCTTTGGCCCGCAGCTGGTCAAAAGATGAGCCCTTCGCTTGTCGGCCGCTGCATCCCCCAGCCTTCTTTCATAACGAAGCTTTGCTGAAGCCTCTCGACAAAATCGTCCCAGTCTTCCCCAACACAGTACCGTTCCTCTGTGCTACCGGTGGCCATTCTCGTGGGTTGTGAATTCCCGTTTCTCGTCGCCAATGTAAAGTCCTTACTCTACAGCATGAAACCATACGAGGCACATTCTGGGAACAAGGTCACTCTGTGACCTCAACTCTTTATTCACAGGACTCCAAGTGATGAACCTGCGTGGGACCTCCCTTTTTATACCTGTGTGATCAGTAAGGAGTGTCTCTCACAAGTTCACCCCTTGTGGTCAAGGTGTGCATCTAGGTGGGTACATACAGTAATACAGTGGTGTTACATTGAGGTTACATACATGACAGGAAGGAAGTGGATTGCTAAATCACATGTGCCACTTCCGCTTGGAGTGCTGCAGGATGCAGGCAGGGCGGTAGTTCCGTTCTCCTTCTCTCCCTGAAAGGGAAGGGCCATCGCTGCAGGAACTGCACTGGGACAAGTTGGCTGGTCCGGCCCAATCAGCCCCTTGCACTCCAGGAGAGTGCCGGGCTGGCCGATCGCGGCCAAAGAGGAATGGCAAAAATTGAAAGTAAGCATTCGAACAATTTTTGTACTTAACTCGGCGACCTCGCCTTTAACTTACGTCTCCGAAGCTCCCGGCGTCTCGGACAATGTCTCCTGCAGATGTTGGTGTTGTCGCCCGTCGATGCTGCAAGCGGCGGAACCGAAGTTTGGGTCAGCGGCAGTACCAAGACGATTTTCACGGCAATGACATCACGATCTCTGGGCACAGGGCGCAAGCTAGCGAGACTTGTTCATCTCGCCACACCTGGTCGGTAAGTCGTTAACAACCTGTTATTGCCCTCTGGAGGTGATAATGGGAGGCGCTAAGGAGGCCAATTTCTCGGCTATTTTGTCTCAAGACGAAGGTAATCAATCCCCTCTGTCATGTATTCAACCAGCATTGTAACCCATGTATAAACTGACCTAAGTTGTACACCGTGAGAACACTGACCACTAGGTGGGAGACACTCCTAACCTGGACCTTCAGGTATAAAAGGGGAAGCTCCACTCACCTTCATCACTTGAGTGCTAAGGAATAAAGGACAGGTCACAGACTGACCTTCTCTCAAGTATGGGCCTCGTGTGCATTTATACTGTGTAGTAAGGACGTATCAATGGCGACAAGAAACTGGGAGTTAAACCACGCGAGCATGGCCACTAGCAGAACAGACGAGAGGTACTGTGTTAAGGAATGGTTGGGACAGGGATTCAACATTGTTAAAGCAGCACACAGTTCTCCAGGCAGACAAGGGCAGTCAGGCATGCCCCAACATGTAGTCGAACCCAGAGGGGGAGTTCGACAGAGACAATGGCAAGCTGAACAGCTATTCACGCCATTGCAAGGGACAATGCGGCCAGTAATGGGGCCATCAACACCTGTTAATGGTGCACTCAAGGACAATAACAGGGGCAGTCAGGGACGATCGACTGGCAAGGGACCTTTTGTTTCAAACCGCAACTCATGCTGGAGGCGTGGAGGCATACATTCAGCCGGAGTTTGCAGAGATGAACAAAATACCTGCAGAAATTGCAGAAATGGACACTGGGGGAAATCGCTGGAAGCTGAAGTTCAGCGAGTTCATGTGGAGCACGTATACAGTTCATACACCAGGACGCCACCGATAATGATGAAAGTGCTCCTCAATGGCATCCCAGTATCAATGGAGTTAGACACGGGTGCCAGCCAGTCCCTGATGGGTATCAAACAGTTCGAAAAGTTGTGGGCATCCAAGGCCAGGAGGCCAAAATTATCGCCGATTGACGCACAGCTACGGACTTACACAAAGCAGATCATTCCGGTGCTAGGCAGCGCCACGATAGTCGTGACCCACAAAGATTCGGAGAACAGGTTGCCACTCTGGATTGTCCCAGGGGACGGTCCCGCACTACTGGGGAGGAGTTGGCTTGCTGTCATGAACTAAATGGGGACTGGGCAGCCACATACAGGGAATGCCCTGAGAAATTTAAACCATTTCACAGGCGCAAGGATGAACTCTCGATTCAGGCCGATTGCCTACTGTGGGGAAACCGCGTAGTCATGCCCCAGATGGGCAGAGAGGTGTTCATCAGAGAACTCCGCAATGGGCACCCGGGCATTGTCACAATGAAGGCAATTGCCAGGTCACACGTTTGGTGGCCAGGGATAGACGCAGATCTGGAACTTTGTGTTCGCAGGTGCAACACGTGTGCCCAGCTGGGCCATGCGCCCAGGGAAGCCACCCTTAGCCCCTGGCCATGGTCCGCCAAGCCTTGGTCACGCATCCATGTGGACTACGCAGGTCCTTTCATAGGGAAAATGTTTTTGGTTGTAGTAGACGCCTACTCCAAATGGATCAAGTGTGACATTTTAAATTCAAGCACATCCTCTGCCACGGTAGAAAGTCTACGGGCAATGTTCGCCGCCCACGGTCTACCGGACATCTTGGTCAGCGACAATGGCCCGTGCTTCACAAGCACTGAATTCCAGGACTTCATGGCAGGCAATGGAATTAACCATGTTAGAACGGCACCGTTCAAGCCGGCCTCAAACGGCCTGGCAGAACGAGCAGTGCAGATAATCAAACAGGGGATGCTCAGAATCCAAGGGGGTTCCCTACAATGCCGCTTATCACGCCTCCTGTTGGCCTATAGATCCCGACCACACTCGCTCACAGGGGTTCCACCCGCAGAGCTACTAATGAAAAGGACGCTCAAAACCCGATTATCCCTTATACACCCCACCATGAAAGAAATTGTCGAGAGCAGGCGCCAGTCACAATATCACTACTATGACAGGAATGCGAGGGCGCGATGTATTGATGTAAATGATTCTGTTTTTGTCCTCAACTACGCTGCAGGGCCCAAATGGCTCGCAGGCACTGTGGTTGCCAAAGAGGGAAATAGGATTCTGGTAGTTAAACTTACCAATGGACAAATCTGCCGCAAACATGTGGATCAAACAAAAAGGAGGTTCAGCAACCCCATAGAAGAAGCAGAGGAAGAACACGATATAGAGTTCACTCCACCACAGGTGACCGAACACCGGAACCAAAGGGAGGAGAGCCCAGTCACTGTGGACAGTCCGGACAGGCCTGAGGCACTGCAAACAGCAGACACTCAGGCCAGCGCCCAACAACCGGAGCCCCAACTCAGGCGCTCTACAAGGGAGCGTAAACCACCAGAGAGACTCAACCTGTGATCCCAATAAGACTTTGGGGGGGAGGTGATGCCATGTATTTAACCAGCATTGTAACCCATGTATAAACTGACCTAAGTTGCACACTGTGACAACACTGACCACTCGGTGGGAGACACTCCTAACCTGGACCTTCAGGTATAAAAGGGGAAGCTCCACCCACCTTCATCACTTGGGTGCTAAGGAATAAAGGACAGGTCACAGACTGACCTTCTCTCAAGCATGGGCCTCTTGTGCATTTATACTGTGTAGTAAGGACGTATCACCCTCTATGATCTATAACTTTAGTCTAGGTAAGGTTTGAGGCCTTTCAACAGGCCTCAACAAGACATGCACAAGCTCTCAGCTGATGAGAGTTCTCCTGTGGCGTTTTAAGGATGTAAATAGAAGAATTCCCAGGGTAGTCTGGTACATGTCATGTCCCCTTCAAATGGGAGGGGATGGGTAGGTGCTGAAAGATCTGCTTATAGTCCGCAACCAGAAAATGCGGGCAGAATCCCAGCGGTACCGGGTTCTGCCCCATTTTCTAGACCCCAGTTCTGAATAATTTGTCAGGATTTCATCTTGGCCCGGATCAGCCTTAACCACTGAGCCTTTTTGGATATACCCACACATGGAATGAAAGCTTTGAATATTGCTGATGAGTTGTGAATCGAATTGTGCGGTACGCAATAGGAAGAATGAAATGTCGGTGCTGTCCAGCGTCAACAAGATTAGCATGACTCCAGCACTCAAGGAGTTAAATTGCCCATATCAAGAAAGGGGGTGTAAACAAGACACTTGAGAAGGAGCAGATGGTCAGAGTGAATTGAACAGGGAATACTGTGACAGTCAGTGTGATTGAATTTCTCTTTTAGTGACATGAAGGGATGTACGTTCTATGAATGTACAGTTTCCTACTCTGAAACGATCCATGCCACGCACAATCGGCCGGCCATACAATGCCAGTAAATAATTCAGACTCCAGAGATCTTGGTGATATACCCCTTAATTACAGTTGGAGCCTGTCAACTTGGATATCCCACTGGAAATAAAAAAACATTCTCATTGCTCACGGCACCCCCGTTGAGAAGAATGCGTCTGAAAACAGCAGGAATTAATGGGTGGCTGAGAAAATGTCCCCTATTTTTTTTACAAAAAACTTCTATGTCCCCATTAATGTCAACCACATTCGAATTTTTCAAAGCCTAAAAGTTAGTTTTTTCAGGAGGTTACTGACGCTGCAGTGCCTTAAAGAGACGCCAATTACATTCATCATCCTTGGAGCTCTGAATGCTTCCTTGGCAGCTACAAATACACAATTGGTTTCTAATTTTAAATTTCTGCAACGCAAAGTGTCAAGAGTTGTGCGGGCTGCCCTTTCCGATAATAGGATGGATAGGAGATGTGTCCTGAGTTCATGGAAAAGAGATTAGTGATTAAACTGTCATTAAAAACCTGAGGTGCTTGAATATTCATAAGATACCAGGGCCAGATGGAATATATCCAAGAATACTTAATGATATAGACAAAGCTGTGACTGATATTTTTTGCAGCTCATTAAGTATAGTACCAATGAATTGCTAAATAGCTGATAGCGTTCCAGTTTATGGAAAAATAGTGAGTACAACTTCATCCAAAAAGATTCAGCAGTCCAAGACCTATTCGTTTTCATCTGAATATATATTTTCCCCGTGGTAACATCAAAGCTTTAGCCGTAAAGGGAGTGTTATGGATCAAACAATGGAGCAGAAATATGTCCACCATTTTGTGATGGGGAAATTATTTAAATACAGAGGCTCATTCTGAAACAGGTGGAAGCTTCATTTCAATATTTTAATTTCCACACAATTAAACTGCTGTGCATGAATTCATTACACTGAGTGATCCATCCGCCCATATAAACAGGGCATCCTGAAGTGTTTACCAAAGAGCTCCTTTAACAACCTATGAAAGAAGATTCTTTGAGCAATTTTCAAACCATCCTTCTAACAATTTTCTTGGTTTTTTTTGTTTGCTGTGATTTCACTTTTCAAGAACTTTTAGGGCAATAATTATGATACAATCTTTTTTTTTCAACAGCTGCAATTGTGCCACAATGGGATTCCCCAATGGAGCCCTCCTATATTTTTGCTTTTGAAGGAGCAAGAGAGAGATGCAAAGTAGACCTTCCACCAGATCTTACATCCAGAGTAACACACCTCTCCATTGGTCACAACAGCAGTGTCTGCGGTGGCTGAAGTTTACAAGGGACATTGTGACTGAGTTATGTTGCATGGTCCAAGCAGGCCTGCAGCCAAACTCCACTGGCATGACGCTGAAGACCGCTGTCAAGGCCACAATAACCCTTATCTTTAATACTTAAGGAAATTCTATCTGAGCTTAAGATCATGGCAAAAGATGATGTGGGGCTCCTTTACAGAGGGCTCTGGTATGGTCATGTTTTCAATTGTGTGGTGCAGCTCAGTCAGGTGACCATGCACCACACAAGTGCCAGGCAATGGTTATCTCCAAAAAGAGAGTCTAACCACCGTCCCTTGATATTCAACGGCATTACCATCACTGAATCCCCCACCATCAACATCCTGGGGGTCACCATTGACCAGAAACTTAACTGGACCAGCCACATAAATACTGTGGTTATAAGAGCAGGTCAGAGGCTGGTTTTCTGCGATGAGTATCTGACCTCCTGACTCACCACAGCCTTTCCACCATCTACAAGGCACAAGTCAGGAGTGTGAGAGAACACATGCTACTTGCCTGGATGAGTGCAGCTCCAACACTCAAGCAGCTCAACACCATCCAGGACAAAGCAGCCCGTTTGATTGGCTCCCCATCCATCACTTTAAACATTCACTCGCTCCCCCACCGGCGCACTGTGGCTGCAGTGTGTACCATCTACAAGATGCACTGCAGCAACTCACCAAGGCTTCTTTGAAAGCACCTCCCAAACCCGGGACTTTGGCATGGGAACACCTTCACCTCCAAGTCACACACCATCCTGACTTGCAATTATATCACCATTCCTTCAACTTCACTGGGTCAAAATCCTGAAGCTTCCTTCCTAACAGCACTGTGGGAATACCTTCAACACATACAGCAGTTCAAGAAGGCAGCTCACTACCACCTTCTCCAGGATAACTAGGGATGGACAATAAATGCTGGCTTTGCCAGCGATGCTCACAACCTGCGATCAGATAATAACATAAGAACATAACAAATAGGAGCAGGAGTAGGCCATACGGCCCCTCGAGCCTGCTCCGCCATTCAATAGGATCATGGCTGATCTGATCATAGACTCAGCTCCACTTCCCTGCCCGCGCCCCATAACCCCTTATCCCCTTATCATTTAAGAAACTGTCTATTTCTGTCTTAAATTTATTCAAGGTCCCAGCTTGCACAGCTCTCTGAGGCAGAGAATTCCACAGATTTACAACCCTCTGGGAGAAGAAAATTCTCCTCGTCTCAGTTTTAAATGGGCGGCCCCTTATTCTAAGATCACGCCCTCGAGTTCTAGTCTCCCCCATCAGTGGAAACATCCGCTCTGCATCCACCTTGTCAAGCCCCCTCATAATCTTATACGTTTCGATAAGATCACCTTCACTTCTCATTCTTCTGAATTCCAATGAGTAGAGGCCCAACCTACTCAACCTTTCCTCATAAGTCAACCTCCTTACCCCCGGAATCAACCCAGTGAACCTTCTCTGAACTGCCTCCAAAGCAAGTATATCCTTTCATAAATATGGAAACCAAAACTGCACGCAGTATTCCAGGTGTGGCCTCACCAATACCCTGTATAACTGTAGCAAGACTTCCCTGCTTTTATACTCCATCCCCTTTTCAATACAGGCCACGATACCATTGGCCTTCCTGATCACTTGCTGTACCTGCATACTATCCTTTTGTGTTTCATGCACAAGTACCCCCAGGTCCCGCTGTACTGCAGCACTTTGCAGCCTTTCTCCATTTAAATAATAACTTGCTCTTTGATTTTTTTTTCTGCCAAAGTGCATGACCTCACACTTGCCAACATTATATTCTGCCAAATGTTTGCCCACTCACTTAGCCTATCTATACCCTTTTGCAGATTTTTTTTGTGTCCTTCTCACACATTGCTTTTCCTCCCATCTTTGTATCATCAGCAAACTTGGCTACGTTACACTCAGTCCCTTCTTCCAAGTCGTGAATATAGATTGTAAATAGTTGGGATCCCAGCACTGATCCTTGCGGCACCCCACTAGTTACTGGTTGCTGACCAGAGAATAGAAACATGGAAACATAGAAAACAGGTGCAGGAGTAGGCCATTGAGTTCATGGCTGAACATGTAACTTCAGTACCCCATTCCTGCTTTCTCGCCATACCCCTTGATCCCCCTAGTAGTAAGGACTACATCTAACTCCTTTTTGAATATATTTAGTGAATTGGCCTCAACAACTTTCTGTGGTAGAGGATTCCACAGGTTCACCACTCTCTGGGTGAAGAAGTTTCTCCTCATCTCGGTCCTATATGGCTTACCCCTTATCCTTAGACTGTGACCCCTGGTTCTGGACTTCCCCAACATCGGGAACATTCTTCCTGCATCCAACCTGTCTAAACCCGTCAGAATTTTAAACATTTCTATGAGATCCCCTCGTTCTTCTGAACTCCAGTGAATATAAGCCCAGTTGATCCAGTCTTTTTTGATATGTCAGTCCCGCCATCCCGGGAATCAGTCTGGTGAACCTTCGCTGCACTCCCTCAATAGCAAGAATGTCCTTCCTCAAGTTAGGAGACTAAAACTGTACACAATACTCCAGGTGTGGCCTCACCAAGGCCCTGTACAACTGTAGCAACACCTCCCTGCCCCTGTGCTCAAATCCCCTTGCTATGAAGGCCAACATGCCATTTGCTTTCTTAACCGCCTGCTGTACCTGCATGCCAACCTTCAATGACTGATGGACCATGATACCCAGGTCTCATTGCACCTCCCCTTTTCCTAATCTGTCACCATTCAGATAATAGTCTGTCTCTCTGTTTTTACCACCAAAGTGGATAACCTCACATTTATCCACATTATACTTCATCTGCCATGCATTTGCCCACTCACCCAACCTATCCAAGTCACTCTGCAGCCTCATAGCATCCTCCTCGCAGCTCACACTGCCACCCAACTTAGTGTCATCCGCAAATTTGGAGATACTACATTTGATCCCCTCGTCTAAATCATTAATGTACAGTGTAAACAGCTGGGGCCCCAGCACAGAACCTTGCGGTACCCCACTAGTCACTGCCTGCCATTCTGAAAAGTCCCCATTTACTCCTACTCTTTGCTTCCTGTCTGACAACCAGTTCTCAATCCATGTCAGCACACTACCCCCAATCCCATGTGCTTTAACTTTGCACATTAATCTCTTGTGTGGGACCTTGTCGAAAGCCTTCTGAAAGTCCAAATACACCACATCAACTGGTTCCCCCTTGTCCACTCTACTGGAAACATCCTCAAAAAATTCCAGAAGATTTGTCAAGCATGATTTCCCTTTCACAAATCCATGCTGACTTGGACCTATCATGTCACCTCTTTCCAAATGCGCTCCTATGACATCCTTAATAATTGATTCCATCATTTTATCCACTACCAATGTCAGGCTGACCGATCTATAATTCCCTGTTTTCTCTCTCCCTCCTTTTTTTAAAAGCGGGGTTACATTGGCTAACCTCCACTCCATAGGAACTGATCCAGAGTCTATGGAATGTTGGAAAATGACTGTCAATGCATTTGCTATTTCCAAGGCCACCTCCTTAAGTACTGTGGGATGCAGACCATCAGGCCCTAGGGATTTATCGGCCTTCAAACCCATCAATTTCCCCAACACAATTTCCCGACTAATAAGGATTTCCCTCAGTTCCTCCTTCTTACTAGACTCTCTGACCCCTTTTATATCCGGAAGGTTGTCCTCCTTAGTGAATACCGAACCAAGGTACTTGTTCAATTGGTCCGCCATTTCTTTGTTCCCCGTTATGACTTCCCCTGATTCTGACTGCAGGGGACCTACATTTGTCTTTACTAACCTTTTTCTCTTTACATATCTATAGAAACTTTTGCAGTCTGTCCTAATGTTCCCTGCAAGCTTCTTCTCGTACTCCATTTTCCCTGCCCTAATCAAACCCTTTGTCCTCCTCTGCTGAGTTCAAAATTTCTCCCAGTCCCTGGGTTCGCTGCTATTTCTGGCCAATTTGTATGCCACTTCCTTGGCGTTAATACTATCCCTGATTTCCCTTGATAGCCACGGTTGAGCCACCTTCCCTTTTTTATTTTTGCGGCAGACAGGGATGTACAATTGTTGTAGTTCATCCATGCGGTCTCTAAATGTCTGCCATTGCCCATCCACAGTCAACCCCTTCAGTATCATTCGCCAATCTATCCTAGCCAATTCATGTCTCATACCTTCAAAGTTACCCTTCTTTAAGTTCTGGACCATGGTCTCTGAATTAACCGTTTCATTCTCCATCCTAATGTAGAATTCCACCATATTATGGTCACTCTTCCCCAAGGGGCCTCGCACAACGAGATTGCTAATTAATCCTCTCTCATTACACAACACCCAGTCTAAGATGGCCTCCCCCCTAGTTGGTTGCTCGACATATTGGTCTAGAAAACCATCCCTTATGCACTCCAGGAAATCCTCCTCCACCGTATTGCTTCCAGTTTGGCTAGCCCAATCTATATGCATATTAAAGTCACTAGAATGAACCAATTATCCCGACTCTCTGTTCTCTGTTAGTTAGCCAATCCTCTATACATGCTAATATATTACCCCCAACCCCGTGAGCTTTTATCTTGTGCAGTAACCTTTTATGTGGCACCTTGTCAAATGCCTTCTGGAAGTTCAAATACACCACATCCACTGATTCCCCTTTATCCACACTGTTCATTATATCCTCAAAGAATTCCAGCAAATTTTTATTGTTACAAAAGTTTATTGTATAATTCCTCATGCATTTTACAAATTGCTTGGCACATGTTCAAATGGCTTCATGAAATGTTGATGCTGAGCTATTAAACTGTGTTTCTCCGCTGTGCCTGTTGGTCCAAATCCCTGGGCTCAGCAGTTGGAGGAGCTCTTGAACTGGCCCTTTAATAAAAACCAAAGGATGTCCCAACCTTGACGTTGGGAAAGAGCTTGTCATCTCCTCCTCCTCCTCCTCATGACTTCTGCTGCTTCCATGTCCAGAATCTGGGATGACATTGCTCATAAGGATTCAAAGGTCTTAACTGTGCAGGACTCCCTCTGATCAGCATCATCTGCTGCCATCTGTTGTATGTTGCATTTACTTGTGAGAGTATCAAAAAAGAAACATATGTTGGAATGAGGAACTTGGGAGAAGATCAGTGTTAACTGTTCAGGTAGGTTGTGTTAGTAGCATCCTTGTTGATTCCAGTTTGCAAGATTTACTTGTGAGAGCGCCAGCATGTTATTATGGCAGTGATACAGTGCACGTGCAGAAATATGGGCATGCCTGTGCATTTGGAAAATATATTAACAGTCACCAGAATGCATGTACCAATGTTACACTGAAGTGCTGTTAGCATGCACTATAAGTCAGATTCTAAAAGAGGCAAAATGTGGGCAAACTTACCTTGGAGACCAGCAATTTTCTTTATTATCTGCTGCCATGATCCGAACACACGTGACACCACATTTATCTTTTCTATGGCCTGTGTCTAGGTTGCTATTGGCAAGATGTCCCTTCACTCAAATTAGGAGCATTGTTCTATGAAGGACCTTCTGCAGCAGAACCTCCAAAGCTGATTCTTCAAACACCTCAGTTGCTGAATTTATCTCTCCCTGCTCAGTAGCAGGATAGGTTTAAAGGATGAACGAGCAGTCCTTCAAGGGCTGCTGATGGTAGATATCCTTCTTGTTGACCCTGGTACATTCCCAATATAATGTCCCGTGTGCTGGGAGCACCACCTTATTATGCTCATTATTTGACCCTTCCTTCAGCATTCCTGGCATAATTGACATTCACAAAGCAACCACAAACACAGTGTGAACATTTAGCCAGACCATAATGTGAATTGTATACCACTTGCAGATGCAGCAATTTGATCTTACACTAATTACATCAGAACATAAGAAGTAGGAGCAGGAGTAGGTCATACGGTCCCTCAAGCCTGCTCCACCATTCAATAAGATCATGGCTGATCTTCGACCTCAACTCCATTTTCCCGCTCACTCCCCATATCCTTTGATTCCCATAGTGTCCAAAAATCTATTAACCTCAGCCTTAGATATACTCAATGACTAAGCATCCACAGCCCACTGTGGTAGAAAATTCCAAGGATTCACAACCCTCTGACTGAAGTAATTCCTCCTCATCTCAGTCTTAAATGGTCAACCGCTTATCCTGAGACCATGCCCCCTAGTTCTAGACTCTCCAGCCAGGGGAAACAACCTCTCAGCATCTACCCTGCCAATCCTCCTTAGAATCTTATATGTTGCAATTAGATCACCTCTCATTCTTCTAAGCTCCAGAGTGTATAGGCCCAATCTACTCAATCTCTCCACATAGGACAACCCTCTCTGCCCAGGAATCAATCTAGTGAACCTTCGTTGCACCGCCTCCAAGGCAAGTATAATCTTCCTTAGATAGGGAGACCAAAACTGTGCACAGTACTCCAGATGTAGACTCACCGAAGCCCTGTGCAATGATAGCAAGACTTTCTTACTCTTGTAATCTAACCCCCTTGCAATAAAGGCCAACATACCATTTGCCTTCCTAGTTCATCAAGAACAAATATGACAAATAATCTAATGTAGTCAGACAAGCTTCATCTTTGTCACAGCATTAATAGACTGTTAAGCCCATTGGGTGCCTCATTAAGTGTTTTTACACTAACACTGGCTTCTTACACATCCCTGACTTTCATCAATCCACCATTGGCATCCTTCAGCTGCCTAGGCACTAAACTCTGGAATTCCCTCCCTAAATCTGTCCACCTCTCTACCTCTCTTCCTTTAAGACGCTCCTTAAAACCTACCTCTTTGACCAAACTTTTGGTCACATGTCTTAATATCTCCTTATGTGGCTCAGTGTCAAATTTTGTTTGATAATGCTCCTGTGAAGCGCCTTGGGATGTTTTACTACATTAGTGGTGCTATATAAATGCAAGTTGTTGTTGTTGTTTGGTTCAAATCTTGGGAAACCGTGCAATAGCTTCTTGCATTCACATGACTGAACTTGGCTCTCTTATACCACTAGCAGAATCATAGATGCACATTTTCATGAGGGAGCCGGTTTTAGCAGTGTAAATGTGGAACACTGGCTGACGGGCATGGATCTCCTGTGATCTGAACTGAAAACGTGCCTTCAGTGAAGGAAAACAGAAAATGCTGGAAGCACTCAGCAGGTCAGGCAGCATCTGTGGAGAGAGGAAGGCAGGGTTAATGTTTCAGGTCGATGACCTTGCACCAGAATTGGAAAATGTTACAGATGAATAGCTTATAGACAGAGCCAGGGTGAAGGAGGACAGGAGATGCTTAAAGGAGACAATACTGAGCGAAATTAGAGAAACACATCCCAGAGGATGTGTGAATCGTTGTAGAAGAGGGGAAGGGAAGCATGGAAAAATCTGGCAAAGTGAAGCAGGTTTGTCACCCAGGAGTGTGGCGGAAGAAAAAGTGAGGTAGACAGCAGAGATGCAGACCACCCCGCCAGTCGTGTACCAATGGAGGAATCCCCCATCCCAAGCACCCCCATTTCCAGAAGCGCTGGTGCACCGATCCTACATTATCAGCACCTGAGGTCCAAGAGAAAGTGGGAGCTGCAGTTAAGGTCATATGTTGTCAAAGTCAACATTAAGGCCAGAGGGCTGTAATGAGCCTGGTAGAAAGATGAGGTGCTGTTCCTTGACCTTGCATTGATCCTCATTGGAATAGTGTAGGGAGGAGGTGAAAGAGCTTCTTCGCTTCTGCAAAATTTTCTGTTTTGATTTCTTGAGCTCAGTTTTGTAAAATTTACACTAGACATTGTGCAACAAAGCCATACGGACTTCAAAAACATGCCCTTGGGAAAGGTAAAATAATACAGTTTACCCATCCATTTCTCCCCTGTGATGAAGGAGCTCGACGAAGACAGATTATAGGAAGGAGGAATAAGTGATGTCAAGGTAAACCTTTTTCACATTTTCATTAATAAGTAATAACCTCCAGTGCTATTGTTATGTGACTTTGGGTTTGGGGTATAATTAGATTGCTATTAGGAATTATATATTGATTATGCTAATTATACCTAATTTACAGGTTCAAATTAGGCTAATTAGAAAATGGACTTCCACTATAACTCAAACGGGAAAGCCTATTAATATAATCAGAATTCCATTAGGGATAATGTATTAGTCAAGTTAGGAATTGATTAACCTAAGCCAATAAAATGAAATGGACATGTTTTTAAAAATGTGTACATCCTGTGTTTATGAATCTTTAGAGGTAGAGGAAGAGTATAAGATCTTTGACCTAACTTTAAGGACTGAGACATATTCTACAGAATTAACATCTATCTTTTATATATCACTCTGTCGAACGAGTAGTGTATTATTTAAGTGCCAGTCACATAGGCACCTGGCCATGGTATTGTTGGCTTTTCTTCAACACCTTTCTGTCATTTTTCTTTATTTTACTTGAACATGGTCAAATACAGCAGCAATCTCACAAATGTGACTCTTTTTGAGAAGATCGACATCTGAAATGAAAACAGAAGATATCGGAAAAGCACAGCAGGGTGATCATCTGAGAGAGGCAGATAGCTTAACATTTCACATGGGATCCATCATCTGTTATGTTATTCTGTTCCTTTTGGTCAAGGTTGTGACTATTTTTGTTGGTTGGGATTGTTTGCCTTTCAGCAGAGAAGTGATATTTAATAGAGCTATTCAAAATCATGCAGCATTTTAATAGAGCAAATAAGGAGAAACGAGATCCACTCGCAGAAGGATCAGTAACTGGAGGACATAGATCTGTAACAAATACAAAAGCTAAATACTGCGGATGATGGAATCTGAAATAAAAACAGAAAATGCTGGAAATCTCAGCGGGTCAGGCAGTGTCTGTGGTGAGAAAAACAGAGTTAACGTTTCAGGTCGATGACCCTTCGACAGATCTAAGCTAATTGGCAAAAGAGCCAGAGTGAGATGAGGAGATTTTTTTTAATGCAGCGAGTTGTTATGATCAGGAATGCGCTGTCTGAAAGACAAATGCAATTTGCAGAGCATCTGATGCCCAATTCCATTGTACTCAGCACAGAATGGAATTGTATTCTTTCAACGCTGTAAACGACATACCTCCAGATGTTAACGCTCCTGGACTCTGCAATTTGTGTCTTCAATTTGTTTTATGTTGCATCTTCAACTGTTTCGCTTAAACATTGTTGTATCTGAAGAAATTAAATTAAAAAATAATGCGGAATGGCCTTTAACCTGTAGGATGTTTTCCAGTGTATCAGAGGCAAGGACTCATTTTTCTCAGCCCTGCTCCCAAATGGGTGCAATTTTGCATGTCGCGGGAGAATGGGCACTAATCATTTGCTCCAGTTATGCTTCCGTCTAGCACTACACTAGCAGTAAGCTAACAGCTGTGGCTCTGAATTAGAGGTTATGGGTTCAAGTCCCATTCCAAGCACATGAATCTAGGCAGACACTGCAGTGCTGAGGGAGTGCTGCACTGTCTGAGGTGCAGTCTTTTGGATGAGATGTTAAACTGAGACCCTATCTGCCCTCTTTGGTGGACGTAAAAGATCCCATGGCACTATTTTGAAGAAGAGCAGGGGAGTTATCCCTGGTTTCCTGGTGAATATTTATCCCTTAATTTACATAACAATAACAGAGTATCTGGTCGTTATCACAATTCTGTGTGTGGGAGCTTGCTGTGTGCAAATTGGCTGCCTATTTTTCCACTACACTACAAAAGTACTTAATTGGGTGTAAAGCGCTTTGAGACGTCCAGTGGTCGTAAAACAACGCTCAAACTTCCTCTATGGATTTTCTGGAGCCTGCACTTGACTGCAGCTGAGGAGACCTGGGAAACCGGCCGGCCAGGATTAAACCTGTAAAACAGGCTAAATGTGAAGCTCCCGGCCTCATTATAATATTTAAATGGCCAACTGGGACCTAGTTGGTCACCTGCCCCCTCTGTTCCGCCTCCGTTAAACCCGGAAGTGGGCGGGCTGGGGTAAGGTTTGAGATTTCAAAACTGTTTACATCTCACCCAACCCCCACCCACCCATTTTAGGGTTAAAATTACCACCAACGTTTCAGGTCGATGACCTTGAGTTCTGATGAAAGATCATTGACCTGAAACATTAACTCCATTTAAGACGCCCCAAAACATACCTCTTTGACCAAGCTTTTGGTCATCTGCCCATATTTCTCCTTATGTGGCTCGGTGTCAAATTTTGTTTCACAACACTCCCGTGAAGCGCATTGGGACATTTTACTACATTAAAGGTGCTATATAAATGTAAGTTCACAACCTCAGGACGTCCCAAAGCGTTTTACAGCAAATGAAGTACTTTTGAAGTGTAGTCACTATTGTAATGTAGAAATGGAGCCCCCATCTTCCAAGTATCCTCTTGACTTTGGGAACGCTCTAACACACTGCCCCACTGAGGGGTGGGTTGGGGTTGTACCACCATGATTCAATTAGGCCCCCTAACCCTCTCCCTCTCTTACTCAGCATCAATTTTACTCATGTGAAGTGCCTTGGTAAGTTTTTTACATTAAAAGGTGCAATAGAACAGTGAGTTGTTGTGTCAATCTAGGCAATTGCCAAATGGAAATTACATACTTACCCATGGGACGGGGAAGGTTGGAAGGGCGTGAAATAATTGATTTTATGTTACGGGTTCTGTCATTTTTAATGGAACTCTTTCACTTGCTCTGTGGATGATCATCATAGGCAGTCCCTCGAAATGAAGACTTGCTTCCACTCTAAAAGTGAGTTCTCAGCTGACTAAACAGCCCAATACAGGAATTACAGTCTCTGTCACAGGTGGGACAGACAGCGGTTGAAGGAAAGGGTGGGTGGGGAGTCTGGTTTGCCGCACGCTCCTTCCGCTGTGTACGCTTGATTTCTGCATGCTCTCGGCAACGAAGCTCGAGGTGCTCAGCGCCCTCCTGGATGCTCTTCCTCCACTTAGGGCAGTCTTTGGCCAGGGATTCCCAGATGTCGGTAGGGATGTTGCACTTTATCAAGGAGGCTTTGTCACTTGCTCCATGGATAATCTGCTACTTACTGGCATAGCCTTGCTTGCTCTGGGTGGACCAGCAATATTCCACGGGGTGAGTAGGCCATATCTCATGGCCCAGAAACACAAGTCTGCTGAATTTCACAGGTGTAGGGATGTGAGCCTTGAGGTTTCCAGATCATGTTAAAACAAACCTCTGGGTTAGACTGCTTCCGTTGTTCAAATTACTTAAGTATCTATGTTACACTCAGTATGCTGAAATCTGAATATAGTACTGCAGCTCTGATCAAATCAGTCACCGAGAGTTGCTTATTTACATTGGCTTAATTTGTAAAAGCATTGTGATCTTATTTTGCTTCAAGCAGAGGGTGGTTAACAATTATACTGTTTCCTGCTGCTCGCTCCCAGATATTAAGTGAGAGACTACTGCAGCTTGGGAGCATCATGTGACACTTAACTGGAATGTGAATCAATCAAACAGTATGGAAATATGAGAGCAGAATCTCTTTGCACAGAACAGAGCACAGAGTACTTTGCTGCGGAAAAGTAGCAAGGACAGCTCGCTAATCCTAGCTGGGTCAGCTGTGGCTCAGTGGGTAGCAGTCTTGCATCTGAATCAGAAGGTTGTGGGTTCAAGTCCCACTTCAGAGACTTGAGTACAGAAATCTAGGCTGACACTCCAGTGCAGTGCTGAGGGTGTGCTGCACTATTAGAAGTGTATTAGAGATGTTCTTCCCGGTGCCTTGGAAAATATTTATCCCTCAACCAACATCACTAAAATAGATTATCTGGTCATTAACTCACTAACAAGGACCTTGCTATGCATAAATTGGCTGCCGCATATCCCTATGTTATAACAGTGACTACTCTTCAAAAGTACCTTGTTGGCTGTAAAGTGCTTTGTGACGTTCTGAGGTTGTAAAAGATACTATATATAAATGCAAGTTCTTTCTTTCTTTAATGGACATCTAGAGGAGTCAACTGACCAAGGGAGTTGTTAACTTCATAAGCCATAAGAACAAAGCTTCATTGATTTTTACAGCTGTCATGTGTACCCTAACATGATATTAAACTTGATATCACTCCTGAATATTGTAATGACCAATCATAGAATCAAAGAAATTTACGGCACAGAAGGAGGCCATTCGGCCCATCTAGTCTGTGTCGGCCAAAAAAGAGCTGTGCAGCCTAATCCCACTTTCCCGCTCTTGGTCCGTAGCCTTGTAGGTTGCAACATTTCAAGTGCACACTTTTTAAATGCGATGAGGGTTTCTGCCTCTACCGCCCTTTCAGGCCGTGAGTTCCAGACCCCCACCACCCTCTGGGTGAAAAATGTTCTCCTCAACTCCCCTCTAAACCTTCGACCAGTCTGAGAATAAAAATGTAAAGATGTTGCTTTATCAGCAAGTTGTATATCAACACTGCAATTAGGAAACCAGTTAGATCCAGACTGAATGCCAGCCAGACTCCAAGATGGAAGATATAGGCGTGCAGTGAGCAGCTGCATGTGATGTTCATAATCAATTCATTATTTTTCCTTTCGGATTCAATGATGAATCACGAGAACAACAATATAACATAATCGAATATTGTAGTGGTCGACTACTTTTGTATAATGCTACAGTGGACTGTGCCTAGTCTGTTTAATCCATTTGTTCTCCCTGAGAGGCCCTATCAGTTCTTGCTGATGGCCCAAACAAGGATTGACAAAAGTCACATAATGGCTGCATGCTTGGGAAATACTTTCTTGCCCAATACCAGGAAATAGAAGCTTTTAACGTAGAATTAAATATCTGATGTAGTGATATGAAATCACGGAGATGATCGCACACCTCGTGCCTAAATGCAATTTGGATGAATTCGCTCCAAATTGACAGCCCTCTGACAACTCTGCATTCCTCTAACTCTGGCCTCTTGTGCCTCCTGAAAGCCTTTTGCCCTACCATTGGCAACCATGCCTTCAGCCATCGAGACCATCTCTGGAGTTCCCTCCCAAAACCTCGCCACCTCTCCTCCTTTTAGACCCTCCTCAAAACTCACTTCTATGGCCAAGCTTTTAGTCACCTCCCCTAATATCATCTTCTTTGGCTCAGTGTTGATTTTCTTTCTCATTACTCCTCTGTGAAGTGCCTTGGTGTGTTTATCTCAGTTCAAAGAGCTTTATAAATGCAAGTTGTTTTTGTTTTATCATTTGTATGGATATGAAGGGGCATTAATCTTGCTTGCATTTAGTATGCGGCTGTAATGTATGTATGCCTGGGTTTACCTGCCACCAGGGGGAGCGACCGTCGGAGTCACTGGGCCACAGACACACACGTGCAGCCCTTGTATATAAAGAAAGCCTCCATGTTTAATCCTCACTTTGAGAGCTAATAAAGTAGAGTCAGCTCGCATCTGATTGAGTTCACAGTACTAAGCCGATTGAGTTATTGCATACGCAACATTTGGCGACGATGCACGATACGAACTTTCACACACACAAAAAAAAATGAGCACCATTGGAATCCTGGAGTGATTTGTGGAGGCAGAAGGCTGGGGGGATTTTACAGGTCGCCTCGACCAGTACTTCGTGGCCAACAAGATGGATGAAAACGCTGCTGCAGTTAGGCACAGGACGGTTTTCCTCACGGTTTGTGGTCTAAAAATCTATGGCCTCATAAAGAATCTGCTCTCACCTGCACGTCCAATGGAAAAGACCTATGAGCAATTGTGTGCTCTGATTCGGGACCATCTCAAACCTAAAGAAGGCAGCATTATCTCGAGATATCGTTTTTACAATGTTCGTTCTGAGGGCCAGCACGTGGCGGAATTTGTTGCTGACCTGAGACGTCTCGCTGGGCCGTGTAAGTTTGGAACCGTGTTGGAAGACATGTAATCGGCATAAACCACGAGGTGATCCTGTGGAAGCTGCTGGCTGCGCAGATGCTGGATCTGAGCAGGGCCATCACAATCGTTCAGGCTTGCCTGACCACGGTCGATAGTACAAAGCAGATATCCTCGCAGAGTCAGAACTCCACGGCAAGTACGGTGCACCAGATTGTGTCGTCGGTTGGCAGAGCTGCACCTGGCAGGGCCTACTCGACAGTGTTTGTGAAACCTGGAGCTGCTTGAAGTCCGCCATTGGGCACGAATCCCATTTCACCCTGTTGGCGTTGTGGGGGCAATCATCGGCCTCATCAGTGCCGTTTCAGACAGTATATTTGTAGAGGCTGTGTGAAAATGGGGCACCTTCAGCGGATGTGTCCGTGGCTCAGCAAGCGTGCTCCGACACACCACGTGGATGATGATGACCGATCCGGAGCGGATCCGGCATTACAACCCGAGATACCCGAGGAGGAAGTGTATAGTGTACATTCGTTCCTGACAAAGAGCCAACCGATAATGGCTGAAGTAAAATTGAACGGCGTGCCGGTATCTATGGAATTAGACACGGGTGCGAGTCAGTCAATTATGAGTCAGAGGATTTTCGAAAAGCTGTGGAACACCAAGGCCGTGAAACCCAAGCTGAGTCCAGTAAATGCAAAATTGTGTACCTACACCAAAGCACTCATACCAGTGATTGGCAGTGCAGCAGTCAAGGTATCGTACAATGGAGCAGTTCATGAGCTATCACTGTGGATCGTTCCAGGCAATGGTCCAATGCTGTTTGGCAGGAGTTGGCTCGAAAAAATGAAGTGGAACTGGAACGATATTAAAACTTTGTCATCGGTGGATGATGTTTCGTGTGATCAAGTGCTGAGCAAATTTCCCTCGCTGTTTGAACAGGACATCGGCAACTTCACGGGAGCCAAGGTGCAGATCCACCTGGACTCAGATGCAAGACCCGTCCATCACAAAGCCCGGGCTATCCCGTACATGATGAGGGAGAAGGTCGAAATCGAACTGGACAGACTGCAACGTGAAGGGGTCATTTCACCGGTCGAATTTAACGAATGGGCTAGTCCCATTGTTCCTGTGCTGAAGAGCGATGGCACTGTCAGGATTTGTGGAGACTACAAGGTTACGATCAACCGAGTTTTGAAACAGGATTAGTACCCATTACCAAAGGCTGATGACCTGTTTGCAACGCTAGCTGGGGGAAAGTCGTTCACCAAATTGGATCTGATGTCAGCCTATATGACACAGCAGCTTGTCGAATCATCGAAGAAACTTACGTGCATCAATACGCATAAAGGGCTGTTCATTTACAACAGGTGTCCTTTCGGAATTCGCTCGGCTGCAGCCATATTTCAGAGAAACATGGAGAGTTTACTGAAGTCCGTCCCTAGAACCGTCATGTTCAAGACAACATTCTGATCACAGGTCGTGACACTGCCGAACACCTGCACAACCTGGAAGAAGTTCTACGTCATCTGGACAAAGTGGGGCCCAGGCTGAAATGTTCAAAGTGCGTCTTTATAGCACTGGAAGTCGAATTCCTGGGAAGGAAGATTGCTGCAGACGGCATCAGGCCTACGGACTCGAAAACAGAGGCCATCAAAAGTGAACCCAGACCCCAGAATGTGACGGAGCTGCGTTCATTCCCAGGGCTTCTCAACTACTTCGGTAGTTTCTTACCTAAATTGAGCAAATTATTAGAGCCACTGCACATGCTGCTCAGAAAAAGGTGACAACTGGGTTTGGGGTGTATCTCAAGACAGGGCCTTTGAGAAGGCCAGAAATCTGCTTTGTTCCAACAAATTGCTGGTGCATTATGACCCGTGCAAGCGTTTAGTATTGGCCTGTGATGCTTCATCACATGGGGTTGATTGCGTGCTCCAACAATCCAGTGAGTCGGGCAAACTACAACCCGTTGTGTACACGTCGAGAAACATGTCTAAAGCGGAAGCAGCCTGCAGCATGGGAGAGAAAGGAGCTTTAGCCTACATATATGGGGTTAAAAAATGCACCAGTATCTGTTTGGGCTACGTTTCGAGCTTGAAACCGATCACAAGCCGTTTATATCTTTGTTTTCAGAGCATAGAGGTATCAATACCAACGCGTCATCCCGCATCCAGAGGTGGGCACTGGCATTAGCTGCCTATGATTATGTCATCTGCCATAGACCTGGCACCGAGAATTGTGCCGATGCATTGAGCCATTTACCATTGCCCACGCCGGAGGTGGAACGTCACAGCCCGCAGACCTACTGTTGGTCATGGATGCCTTTGAGAGTGAAGGGTCGCCTGTCACTGCTCAACAAGTTAGGACCTGGACCAGCCAGGATCCGATCTTATCAGTTGTAAAACGTTGTGTCCTTAGTGGTGATTGATCGGCTATTCCCAGGGAAGTATGTGATGAGACCAAACCTTACAACCGTCGCAAAGATGAACTATCCATTCAATTTGATTGTTTGCTAAGGGGTAATCGTGTTGTTATGCCCAAGAAAGGCAGGGAGAGGTTTATACGGGATTTACACAGTACCCATCCCGATATTGTGATGATGAAGGCCATTGCCAGGTCTCACGTTTGGTGGCCTGGCATTGACTCTGATTTGTAGTCATGTGTGCATCAGTGCAACACTTGCATGCAGTTAAGCAATGCACCAGTGGAATCTCCGCTAAGTCTGTGGTCATGGCCATCCAAATCATGGTCGAGGATCCACATCGACTATGCGGGTTCTTTCTTGGGCAAAATGTTTTTGGTGGTGGTGGATATGTATTCCAAATGGATAGAATGTGTAATCATATCATCTAGCACATCCACAGCCACCACTGAGAGCCTTCGTGCCATGTTCACCACTCATGGTCTGCCCGACATCGTTGTGAGCGACAACTGATCGTGCTTCACGAGTTTGGAGTTTCAAGAGTTTATGAGACTCAATAGTATCAAGTACGTAAGGTCAGCACCATTCAAACCCACGTCCAATGGTCAAGCGGAGCGAGCCGTCCAAACCATCAAGCAGAGCCTGAAACGCATAACTCACGTTCTTTGCAGACTCGCTTGTCACACATACTGCTTAGTTACAGGACAAGACCCCACATGCTTACCGGGGATGCCCTGCTGAACTGTTGATGGAGAGGTCTCAAGACCAGGCTCTCGCTTGTCCACCCTGATCTTAACGATCACGTTGTAATCAGACATCAACATCAGCAGTGGTCTCATGATCGCACTGCCGTGTCACACGACATCTCTATTAATGATCCTATGTATGTGCTAAATTATGATCAAGGCCCCAAGTGGGTCACTGGCACTGTTACGGCCAAGGAGGCAACAGGGCGCTTATTGTCAGGCTCACTAATGGGCAAACATGCAGGAGGCACATTGATCAGACGAAATTGCAGCACACAGACGAACCGGAACAGCTTGAAGAAGACACCATCAATGACCAACCGATTCATATGCAGCCATCAGAAGACCCAGCTGTTGTCAATGAATCTGGACCTTCAATCCCCGACATGGACACTGCCACTCCCATTCGATCGGCTACCCAGCCTCAAGTCATGAATGACTCGGAGAGCTCACCCAGATCTGGAATTGAACTGAGACGATCAACTAGGGAGCAGAAAGCCCCAGACCGTTTCAATTTGTAAATAGGACTGATACCAAGATCTTGGGGGGGAATGATGTAAGGTATGTATGCCTGGGGGAGCGACCGTCGAAGGTCATTGGGCCACAGACACACACGTGCAGCCCTTGTATATAAAGAAAGCCTCCATGTTTAACCCTCACTTTGAGAGCTAATAAAATAGAGTCAGGTCGCACCTGATTGAGTTCACGGTACTAAGCCTATTGAGTTATTGCATACGCAACAGCAGCTTTAGCATAGAAAACGTGCTCCACAGAGGCGTGATGCCAAAGAAGGACAAATTAGGTTGGGTGATCAAAAGCACTTTGCATTTCAAACACAGGAAATTGAAGTTTATATATCACATTTCTCGCTGGATTTTTTAAGTGTTGACATTTAGCCTCTGTGCAACAGCATTCCAATTGTCAGAGAAATAGACAATTAAAGTTTGTGGTCCCAAACATTTTTTACAACCTGTTAGTTTTGATTTCATACACAACAGTCACCACCTTGTCAATGGATTCTCTCTGGCCTAAACCCAGACTGAGGTTATTTATTTTCGTGACTTTGGCCATCTCTCTTTACTGAAAGCTATCCCGTCATATGTCTACTGTGTAAATTGCAGCTTCTTCCAGTGTGTCACATCGCCTGAGGGAGATTTTGCTGCAGAATACCTGAGTATGCAGCAGGTTCCTTATTATCTCAGCAATGCGGGAGACATGGAATTGGGACACATAATTGAGAACTCAGTTTAAAGCCGACACTTTTTATTTTCCTTACAGGACACATGCTGTACAGTAACAAAACAAACCAACCATTGGATTCAGCAAATGAGGTCCTGAAAACAATTGTTTAATGGAAAGTCCATATTGCTGTACAATGATTAGCACAATGAAACTATCAGTGTCAGGTTTATTTATATGTACTGGATAAGCTGCTGGCAAACCAGCTAGTTTGTAAAGATTTTCACTCTGCTATGGGGCCAATTTACGTCTGCTTACTGTCCGATTTTTCAGCAGACAGATGAAAATAGTAAAGTAACTAAATCACTGCCTTACCACCAATGGCCCGGCCATTGCGTTTTTCAGGCAAGCATCAATTTAGGCAGCGGGTGCTCCCACCCAAAACCGTTGGGGGCCTAATTAATATATAAAATGCGAGTCCAATGACGTGTTTAGGACACGATCGCCATTCTCATCTCACTCAGCGCTGCCACCAATGAAAGGCGGAGGTGGTCCATTCCGGAGCTACTTAAAGTGACATGCACCTATTCTCAGTTAAATCATTGTAAATATTTGGCAGACATTTTGCTGTTAGTTCATGATCATTTTGGAGCATAAAATATTTTGGGGGTTTTTGCTAGTAGTGCTTGGACCACATTCTGTAAGCTTAAGGGGATACTGGCTGTTTCTGAAAATGGAAATTCTTTTGGCCACTCCATTCTGGATAGAGGAAGAGATGCAGCAGCAACTGGTCGAAGGACCACGTGGAGCTACATCTGCAAGAGACTGCAGAGAAGTAACAGAGCTTGTTGACATCCTTATCCTCCCAACAGAGCCACAGTAACATAACTGCAGTTCTCGATGGAGCAGTGCTCAAGAAAGCTACACTTCTCCAGAGAGGCTGTCACAGACCTGTGTTGTTTCCTGTAACCAGATCTGCAACCCACAGCCACAGCTGGTATGCATAGCACGTTGCAGTCAAAGTTACCACAACCCTCAACTTCTATGCCTCTGGCTCCTTCCAGGCTATTACATTCTGAGGGACAGTATTAATCGTCATTTAGCACAGCATAGATTAATCAAGGACAGTCAGCATGGATTTGTTAAGGGAAGATCGTTTCTGACTAACTTGATTGAATTTTTTGAGGAGGGTCGATGAGGGCGGTGCATTTGATGTAGTCTACATGGATTTTAGCAAGGCTTTTGACAAGGTCCCACATGGCAAAAAAGAACAGTAAAAGCACATGGGATCCAAGGGAAAATGGCAGATTGGATCCAAAATTGGCTCAGAGGCAGGAAGCAAAGGGTAATGGTCGCCGGATGTTTCTGTGATTGGAAAGCTTTCCCAGTGGGGTTCGGCAGGGCTCAGTACTTGGTCCTTTGCTTTTTGTGGTATACATCAATGATTTAGACTTCAATGCAGGGGGCATGGTTAAGAACTTTGCAGATGATACAAAAATTGGCCGTGTGGTTGATAGTGAGGAAGAAAGCTGTAGACTGCAGGAAGATCTCAGAGGACTGGTCAGGTGGGCAGAAAAGTGGCAAATGGAATTCAATCCAGAGAAGGGTGAGGTAATACATTGGGGAGGGCTAACAAGGCAAGGGAATACACAATAAATGGTGGAATACTGAGAAGTGTAGAGGAACAGAGGGACCTGGGAGTGCATGTCCACAAATCCCTGAAGGTAGCAGGACAGGTAGATAAGGTGGCTAAGGAGATATATGGGATACTTTCCTTTATTAGCCGAGGCATGAAATATAAGAGCAGGGACGTTATGCTTGAACTGTATAAAACACTAGTTGGGTCACAGCTAGAGCACTGCGTGCAGTTCTGGTCACCGCATTACAGGAAAGATATGATGGCACTAGAGAGGGTACAGAGGAGGGTACAGGACTGGAGAATTTTAGCAATGAGGAAAGATTTCATAGCCTGTGGTGGTTTTCTTTGGAACAGAGGAGGCTGAGGGGAGACTTGATTAAGGCTAGGCCCCGCAATATATATCTCTGTTCTCTTCAGCAGAGATAGCATTCAAGTCTGACAAAACCCGTTCCTGGCTGTCTTTTCAACCTGAACCTGCTTGTGCTCATTGGTGCTACATGAATCACCTTACGCAACATAGGAACAGAAGCAGGCCATTCAGCCCCTCGAGCCCATTCCACCCTTCAAGCAGACCATGACTGATCTGTACCTCAGCTCCATTTACCCACCTATGATCCATATCCCTTGATACCCTTGCCTAACAAAAATCTATCAATCACAGGCTTGAACATTCCAATTGTCCCAGCACCTACAGCCTTTTGGGCAAGAGAGTTCCACATTTCCACTACACTTTGTGTAAACAAGTGCTTTCTGATTTTACTCCTGATTGGCATAGCTCTAATTTTACAAAGTATTTACAGCACATAAACAGGCCATTCAGCTCAACAGGTCCATGCCGATATTTATGCTCCACGTAAGCCCCCTTCCACCTCTCTTCCTCTAACCCCATCAACATATCCTTCTATTCAACAACAACTTGTATTTATATAGCGCCTTTCACGTAGTGAAACGTCCCAAGGTGCTTCACAGGAGTATTATGAGCCGCATAAGTAGAAATTAGCTCAGGTCCAAAAGCTTGGCCAAAGAGGTATGTTTTAAGGAGTGTCTTGAAGGAGGAAAGAGAGGTGGAGAGGTTTAGGCAGGGAGGTTAGGGTCTAGGCAACAGAAGGCATGGCCACCAATGGTTGAGCGATTATAATCAGGGATGCTCAAGAGGGCAGAATTAGAGGAGCGCAGAGATCTCGGGGGGTTGTGGGGCTGGAGGAGATTACAGAGATAGGAAGGGGTGAAGCCATGGAGGGATTTGAAAATAAGGATGAGAATTTTGACATCCTTTCTCCCTCATGTGCTTATCTAGCTTCCCGTTAAAGGCATCTATGTTATTCGCCTCGGCTATTCACTTTGATAGCGAGCTCTGCATTTGAACCACTCTCTGGGTAAAGAAGTTTCTTCTCAATTCCCTACTGGATTTATTGGTGACTGTCTTATATTTATGAACCCTAGTTCTGGTCTCGCCCAATAAAGGAAACATCGTATTGAAGTCCAAAGAAATTAATATATCATTTTATTTAATGTTTCGAATTCTTCCCCAACTTTTCCACAGGTCACTATTGCGGCCCAGAAATTCGGCAGAATTTTCCACATTTTTTATTTTCAATCCCCCGTCAAATGTGCTGCTCAGCTCTGGGAACCTCAAAGTAAATTAGCCTCCTGTACTCCAAGTTCACTACCCGTATGATATAATTCCCTTGTTTGTTTAGGAGCAACCATGAGTAATGCACTACTCAGTTCTGTATTACATCCAGGGCAGATTAGCAGGCCATATCGATTACTGTAACATAGATGTGTCAGTGCTATGGGCAGCACATTTGTTGGAATGCTGAGGATGACATGGATTCAGAATTGCATGTAACTGGCTAAAATAAATAGTAAATGACAAGAAATTAATGACAAGAAATGACAAGAAATTAATGGCTTTCTGTCAGTACTTACTGCTGTTACATAGTATCGACCCCGGTTTTCTAGCCTGTTCTAGATTTCTCCAATTCAATCAGTTTTTGAAATGTGTGACCCGCCTGAAATGGGTGGCTGTGTACTTTCCCTGCATATTAATCACGGTGCATGAAAGCATTCCCAAGATCTGCTGTCTGAATTGATTCTGTAATTGCTCAAGAAATGAATTTAACTACATGTGAATGGCTGACCAATGGACGAAAATATTCATTCTCTTTGTTCTGCTTGAAATCAAGATTAGCCAGTAATTCAGGCCGGCCATTATCTTTACTTCTTTTAGCTTTTAACATTATTCCTCCAGAATTGCGCTCGGAGAATTCTGAAAAAAAAAATCTTTATTAGAATTGGCAAACTGGTTCAAAACCCAGGCAAATGCAAATCTGCTGCGTTTTTCCCTGTTACATTACGAGCAATTTGAGGGTGAAAGGCTATTTACATGGTCTAAACTGCGCCTCCCCATTGGGTGCTGTACTGATGGAATATCACAAAGGCTTCAGGGAGGGGTGCAGATGGGGAGGAGTCAACCGACCAACTCAGTATTAGAATCGCAGAATAGGAAATCCAGCAGCAATTACCATGCAGTTACACTCAGAGGTGCATGCTAGCTCGAATGTCTAACCAACAATGCATGGAATCAAAGTTGAGGCCAGATACGTTGGGTTCGAAATTCGGTCCCTCTGCTTTTGAGGCGGTGACCCCGGCCGAGTGCTGACTTTAACGGCAGGTGGTAGGTCCTGCCTCAAACTGAAAAATTGAGTTTTGCCGCCCAAAGATGAGAGAGCAGTGTTAAAAGTGGCGTTGCACACTCAACCTTGGGCGCCAACGGAGCGGCAGCTCAGGAGGCCGACCGAATTTCACAACGGTAGGCTGCCAGCATGCAAATTTTATTAATGTTTTTTTTTTAAGTTTTCCACACTTTCCCTCACCCACACTTTCCCACTGGTCCCATTAATACCTAAATGCTAAAAAAAATAAACATAAGCGCTTGCCTTGATCCCTGGACATTACTGCCCCGGGATCCCGATGTCCCAACACCTTTCCCAGGCTGTACGGACACCTGCCGGTAAGGCCATCGCACCCAGCGGTGGCAGCAAGCAGGCATTGCACGCTCGATGGTGTCACCATGTGGGCGACGGCCGAGCACGCAGCAGTACATCTGGGTGCCGCCGGCAACACCCAACTAAATTTCCCGACAGACCAGGAACCCAGTCACCGCCGACGGTAAGTACTTAGCCGCCCGTTACTAAAAGTGGCATTGCACACTCATTCTCCGGGTGCCAGCAGAGCGGCAGCTCAGGAGGCCCACTGAACTTCACGACGGTAGTAACGGAAACCGAATTTCAACCCCATTGTTTTTAAAATACGTAAAATGTTAATGCATTGATGTTTATCCATTTTCTTGTAAGTTTTTTGTAAATTTTACACGCCTGGATTATGCTACGAACCTTATTTCTAGTTTTGCTCAGCTTAGTGAAGAAAGTAAGAAAAAGAAGTACTTTGTAGATTTCACTGACTCCACTTAGGGCCCAAATTTGGCCCACCCGTTTTTCCACCGCACTCACCAGAGATGCGCCGGCTTCCTAGGGTGAAAACGGTGCCGAAAAAATCTCCCTGGATTCTGGTTGCTCTGTGGCCTCTCCCATGGCTTGGCGTGGCATGGTCTGTCCGTTAGGGGGTGGAGCTTGAGCCCTGCGCGAATAACAGTGCCGGCAGCTCAACGCATGCACACTGGAGGTTTCGTGCATGCACAGTAGCACCTGCCCCCAGCCAGAGGTCCCTCAGAGAAGTCCCTCGGAGAAGACCAGTCCTCGGAGAAGTCCCTCGAAGAAGTTCTCGGACAAGTCCAATCCTCGGAGAAGTCCCTCGGAGAAGTTCCTCGAAGAAGTCCTCAGAGAAGTCCCTCGGAGAAGTCCAGTCCTCGGAGAAGTCCCTTGGAGAAGTCCCTTGGAGAAGTTTCTCGGAGAAGTCCTGGGAGAAGTCCCTCGGGGAAGTCCAACCGTCGGAGAAGTCCCTCGGAGAAGTCCTCAGAGAAGTCCCTCGGAGAAGTCCTCGGAGAGACCTCGACAGAGTCGGAGTCAGAGAGAGAGTCGGAGTTGGAGATAGTCGGAGAGGAGTCGGAGTCGGCACACTGACTTCCCGGGCTGAGTTCGGAAGGTAGGACTTAAGTTTTATTTTTTATTTGTTATTGATGGTTTTTATGCTTCTTGAATGTTACTGTGAAGGTGTTTAGTGTTTTGCAAGATCCTCTCTGCTTCCTTCCCCCCGCAACCCCCCTCCTCTTTCCTTGCATTTGATCGATTTCTTACCTCTTTTGGTTATGATTTTGTTTTATGAACATGACATTTGAGCTAATTGGGTGCAATTGTGACACCGGAAAATTGCATTAATCAAGACGTGATGCCAAAGTGTGACTCCTGGAGCAAGACAGACATAACTTCCATGCAATACACGGTAGTTTACTCCGTTCTAGGCACGGCCATCTCACTTCATTTGTCACAAATGCAAATTTCTGTGTCACGCTTAATAATGAAAGGCAATTATTTATATTGGTTTGAAGAGGAACATTCACCAGCAACAGAAATTGTCTTCTAATTGACCTCAGAACATTCTCTTTAATTGATCTCAATGCGCTTGAGCAGCTAGCCACTAACTGACCTCAGGATGTGCCTATTTACAACAATACCATTGTATGGCCTTAAAGGGATGGTCCAGGTTATGTACAGCTCCCCCTTCGCAGAAGAATTATACGTCACATGTCCCTGTTCTCATAAGACAGCATATTCTCCAATTTACTGTGAGCTACAGGAAATCTTCAATTATTTTCTTTTAAATTACTGTGAAAATCAATAAACTGTGTTTTCTACAGAGATTAGCCAGCACCACATGCGATATAACAGAAAACCAGAACATTCTGGAAATGCTTAGCAGCTCAGTGAGAGTCTGAAACATATTGTGGCCGACTTTTGGGTGTCACAAGAATACAAAATAGTGCGGAACAAATCACATACATATAAGAAATTAAATTTGTGTTTATTTCCCCCATTCTGTCAAAGATGCAAATTTGATGATGCATTGTTAATATATTAATGAATTTATTTTTCTTGGTATTTATTCTAAGGTGATTATTACCAATTATAAGCCCATTAAAAACATTTATATATCTGATTACAGCTCTCAGTGCATCTTTGCTTTCTAGCCCAGTTTATTTGCTTGGAAGAAATTCATACACTCATGACTTGTGCCTTGTAGGTGGTGGAGAGGATTGAGGGAGTGAGAAGGTGCACCACTCGCCATAGAACACCCAGCATCTGACCTGCTCTAGTAGCCACGGCATTTATGTGGCTGGTCCAGTTCAGTTTCTGGTCAATGATGACCCCAGGGTATTGATGGTGGGGAATCAGCGATGGTAATGCCGTTGAATGTCAGTGGCAAAATTGTTATGCCCTTTCATGTTGGAGATGGCCAGTGGCTGACCCTTTCGTGGTGTGAATGTTATTTGCCATTTATTCACCAAAGCCTAGCTGCTGTCTCGGTCTTGCTGTATGCGGGCATGGATTGCTTCATTGTCTGAGGTGTTGAGAATGGGCAGATACAGCAGGAGCGGCGAGAGACTGTGGAGGGATATGATCGGAGCCCAGCGGAGGCGTGAGTTCGGGGCCAGGGGCAGCACAGGCCAGCCAACACTGCGATATAGGTCCGTGCAGCAGAGCAGGTCTCCAGTCATCTTGGGCAATCCTTGCCACTGGACCAAGACCTAGCTCTGTCAAGCCCGTGTGGTGGCTAGTGTGCAACAGTCACCACATGTTAAAAAAATCCACGCACAGGCATCTTCCACTCTTGAGGATATAGTTCGGGTTCTTCATTCGAAACACTTGTGAACTCATCCTTTTTTTTGGCGTGGAAGCAAGTCATCCTCGTTTTGAGGGACAGCCTATGATGATGATTGAGAATGGAATGGAATACTGCAATCATCAGTAAACAGTTTAACTCATTCTATAATTTCTGGGCTGCCTCATTCAAATCCACTGCTCCTCCTAGTTTGGTATCATCAGCAAATTTGAACAATTTGCATTGAGCTTCTAAATTTAAATCATTTATGTAAGTGAGAAACAATAGTAATCCCAACCATTAGTCCTGGGTCCACACTCAGTTCTCCTTTTCTACCCTGACACTATTTCTCAAATTAATACTGGTTGTTTTTGACCAGTCAACCAATTTCTGAACCATTCCCAAGTATTACCCTTATCCCTCACAGTTTTGAACCTAACTAGCCTTTCATGTGGAACTTTATCAAATACCTTTTGGAAATCTAAGTATACAACATTATAGTGACCATGGCCCCGTAATTGATGACCGGTAAGGCCCGCCCCTTTTTCGGCAGTCCCCGGGCGGCACCAAAGGTAGTAATCTCAGGATTGCTACCAGTGCCACATGCTAGTCAGAGTAGGAATCGCAGGATAGCTCAGATGAATACGTGGCTTGAGGAGTGGTGCAGAAGGGAGGGATTCAAATTCCTGGGACATTAGAACCGGTTCTGGGGGAGGTGGGACCAGTACAAACTGGACGGTCTGCACCTGGGCAGGAACGGAACTGATGTCCTAGGGGAGTGTTTGCTAGTGCTGTTGGGGAGGGGTTAAACTAATACAGCAGGGAGATGGGAACCTATGCAGGGAGACAGAGGGAAGTAGAATTGGGGCAGAAGCAAAAGATAGATAAAGAAAAAAAGTAAAAGTGGAGGGCAGAGAAACCCAAGGCAAAAAGCAAAAAGGGCCACATTACAGCATAATTCTAAAGGGACAAAATGTGTTAAAAAGACAAGCCTGAAGGCTCTGTGTTTCAATGCGAGGAGTATTCGTAATAAGGTGGACGAATTAACTGTAGCTATTAATGGATATGATGTGATTGGCATCACGGAGACATGGCTCCAGGATGACCAAGGCTGGGAACTCAACATCCAGGGTATTCAACATTCAGGAAGGATAGACAGAAAGGAAAAAGAGGCAGGGTGGCGTTGCTGGTTAAAGAGGAAATTAACGCAATAGTAAGGAAGGACATTAGCTTGGATGATGTGGAATCGGTATGGGTGGAGCTACGGAATACCAAAGGGCAGAAAACACTGCCCTTGGGAGTTGTTTACAGACCACCAAACAGTAGTAGTGAGGTTGGGGACAGCATCAAATAAGAAATTAGGGATGCGTGCAATAAAGGTACAGCAGTTATCATGGGCGACTTCAATCTACATATTGATTGGGCTAACCAAACTGGTAGCAATGCGGTGGAGGAGGATTTCCTGGAGTGTATTAGGGATGGTTTTCGAGACCAATATGTTGAGGAACCAACTAGGGGGCTGGCCATCCTAGACTGGGTGATGTGTAATGAGAAAGGACTAATTAGCAATCTTGTTGTACGACACGCCTTGCGAAAGAGTGACCATAATATGGCAGAATTCTTTTTTAAGATGGAGAGTGAAACAGTTAATTCAGAGACTAGGGTCCTGAACTTAAGGAAAGGTAACTTCGATGGTATGAGAAGTGAATTGGCTAGAATAGACTGACGAATGATACTTAAAGGGTTGACATTGGATAGGCAATGGCAAACATTTAAAGATCACATGGATGAACTTCAACAATTGTATATCCCTGTCTGGAGTAAAAATAAAACTGGGAAGGTGGCTCAACCGTGGCTAAAAAGGGAAATTAAGGATAGTGTGAAATTCAAGGAAGAGGCATATAAAATGGCCAGAAAACACATCAAACCTGAGGACTGGGAGAATTTTGTCATTCAGCAGAGGAGAAAAAGGGTTTAATTAGGAGGGGGAAAATAGAGTATGAGAGGAAGCTTGCTGGGAACATAAAAACTGATTGCAAAAGCTTTTATAGATATGTGAAGAGAAAAAGATTAGTGAAGACAAACATAGGTCCCTTGCAGTCAGATTCAGGTGAATTTATAATGGGGAACAAAGAAATGGCAGACGAGTTGAACAAATACTTTGGTTCTGTCTTCACGAAGGAAGACACAAATAACCTTCGGGAAATACTAGGGGACTGAGGGTCTAGTGAGAAGGAGGAACTGAAGGAAATCCTTATTAGGTGGGAAATTGTGTTAGGGAAATTGATGGGATTGAAGGCCGATAAATCCCCGGGGCCTGATAGTCTGCATCCCAGAGTACTTAAGGAAGTGGCCCTAGAAATAGTGGATGCATTAGTGATCATTTTGCAACAGTCTATCGACTCTGGATCAGTTCCTATGGACTGGAGGGTAGCTAATGTAACACCACTTTTTAAGAAAGGAGGGAGAGAGAAAATGGGTAATTATAGGCCGGTTAGCCTGATATCAGTAGTGGGGAAAATGTTGGAATCAATTATTAAAGATGAAGTAGCAACGAATTTGGAAAGCAGTGACAGGATCAGTCCAAGTCAGCATGGATTTATGAAAGGGAAATCATGCTTGACAAATCTTCTAGAACTTTTTGAGGATGTAACTAGTAGAGTGGACAAGGGAGAACCAATGGATGTGGTGTATTTGGACTTTCAAAAGGCTTTTGACAAGGTCCCACACAAGAGATTGGTGTGCAAAATTAAAGCACATGGTATTGGGGGTAATGTTAGGACCTGGATAGAGAACTGGTTGACAGACAGGAAGCAGAGAGTCGGGATAAACGAGTCCTTTTCAAAATGGCAGGCTGTGACTAGTGGGATGCCGCAGGGCTCAGTGCTGGGACCCCAGCTCTTTACAATATACATTAATGATTTAGATGAAGAAATTGAGTGTAATATCTCCAAGTTTGCAGATGACACTATGCTGGATGGCAGTGTGAGCTGTGAGGAGGACGTTAAGAGACAGGTTAGGTGAGTGGGCAAACGCATGGCAGATGTAGTATAATGTGGATAAATGTGAGGTTATCCACTTTGGGTGCAAAATCACGAAGGCAGAATATTATCTGAATGGCAACAGGTTAGGAGACCTGGGTGTCATGGTACATCAGTCATTGAAAGTTGGCAGGTAGGTACAGCAGGTGGTGAAGAAGGCAAATGGTATGTTAGCCTTCATAGTTAGGGGATTTGAGTATAGGAGCAGGGAGGTCTTACTGCAGTTGTACAGGGCCTTAGTGAGGCCTCACCTGGAATATTGTGTTCCGTTTTGGTCTCCTAATCTGAGGAAGGACTTTCTTGCTATTGAGGGAGTGCAGCGAAGGTTCACCAGATTGATTCCCGGGATGGCAGGATAGATATATGAGGAGAGACTGGATCGACTGGGCCTGTATTCATTGGAGTTTAGAAGGATGAGAGGGGATCTCATAGAAACATATAAAATTCTGATGGGACTGGACAGGTTAGATGCAGGAAGAATGTTCCCAATGTTGCCGAAATCCAGAACCAGGGGACACAGTCGAAGGATAAGGGGTAAGCCATTTAGGACTGAGATGAGGAGAAACTTCTTCACTCAGAGAGTTGTTAACCTGTGGAATTCCCTACCGCAGAGAGTTATTGATGCCAGTTCATTGGATATATTCAAGAAGAAGTTAGATGTGGCCCTTATGGCTAAAGGGATCAAGGGGTATGGAGAGAAAGCAGGAAAGGGGTACTGAGGTGAATGATCAGCCATGATCTTATTGAATGGTGGTGCAGGCTCGAAGGGCCGAATGGCCTGCTCCTGCATCTATTTTCTATGTTTCTATGTTTCTACCTTTTTGGTGGCCGCTGCCGTCCAGTTTCGGCGAGGTTGTGTGGGCGACAGCGGCAAGCAGTGGAGGTCAGCGGGTGGGAGCGGGCGACGGCATCAGTGGGTGGCAGGTCCTGCAACGCGCATGCGCGAGATTTGGTTTTTTTTGGTCGTCTTTTCACCCACCTGACATCAGTTTGGCCGCATTTGAGGCTCATGGGACATCTGCGCAAGCGCCTAGAGGCACAGCACTCTCTTGCACTCGCGAGTTGGAGAGGGGAGAGTGTTGCAAATTGAGAGCCACCAAGTCTTCAGCAGCCATTCCTTTAATCATTGAGGATGAGTGGGAAAAAAGCTTCAATGAAGACTGTCCAAACCAGGCCCAGAGCTCCCTGGTTTAGAAACATAGAAACATAGAAAATAGGTGCAGGAGTAGGCCATTCGGCCCTTCTAGCCTGCACCGCCATTCAATGAGTTCATGGCTGAACATGCAACTTCAGTACCCCATTCCTGCTTTCTCGCCATACCCCTTGATCCCCCTAGCAGTAAGGACCTCATCTAACTCCTTTTTGAATATATTTAGTGAATTGGCCTCAACAACTTTCTGTGGTAGAGAATTCCACAGGTTCACCACTCTCTGGGTGAAGAAGTTCCTCCGCATCTCGGTCCTAAATGGCTTACCCCTTATCCTTAGACTGTGACCCCTGGTTCTGGACTTCCCCAACATTGGGAACATTCTTCCTGCATCTAACCTGTCTAACCCCGTCAGAATTTTATATGTTTCTATGAGGTCCCCTCTCATTCTTCTGAACTCCAGTGAATACAAGCCCAGTTGATCCAGTCTTTCTTGATAGGTCAGTCCCGCCATCCCGGGAATCAGTCTGGTGAACCTTCGCTGCACTCCCTCAATAGCAAGAATGTCCTTCCTCAAGTTAGGAGACCAAAACTGTACACACAGTTTAATGCAGAGGAATTGGAGGAGCTAGTAACAGTGGTGCAGCGCTGGTATGATTACCTCGCCCGGGATAGTTGTGGAAAGCCTCCACCACCCCAATACAGACACCTTTGGAGGGAGATTGGTGAGGCCGTGTCCCCAACTGGCAACATTGTGCAAGATGGGGAGTAATACAGGAAACGCTGGAATGATTTGGTGACGTCAGTAAGAGTGAGTACAAATTTACTGCACCCCTCCTGTCCAACTCCAAAAAGGTTCTGCACCAGATGTGTGTGTGTGTGGGGCGGGGTGGTGGGGGGGGGCATCAGCAAAGTGGCTAAATGTTTTTGTAAAGTCCTATCCCCTCAGTACAGATTCACATGAGGCATGTAGTGAAGTCAAGGTCACTCTGGACCTGCACCTTTATTTCACAGCTCTGGAATGCTGCACTTGCCTGAGACCTGTCCTTATATACCTGTCTCTTGCAAGTGCACCCCTGGTGGTAAGGTATGCTGGTGGTTACAGGTCATATCTTATTACAGTCATGTATAGCATGTTAGGATACAGTTATATATAATAATGTAAGATACATGACATCACCCTCCCCCAAGGTCTTATTGTCTTTATAGGTTCAGTCTCTCAGGTGGTCTACGCTCTCGCATGGAGCGTCTGAGTTGTGGTTCAGTTGTTTGCCTTGGTGTCTGTTTTTCTTTGGGTGTGGTTGCTGGTATCTCGCCTGGGCTGTCTGTTTCGATTGGTGTGATTGTTGTTGACTCGCCTGGGCTGTCTGTTGGGATTGCCCTTTCCTCAGGTTGTTCCCTCTGTCTGTCCACCAGGTGTGGTGCGAGTTCCACATTGAAGTCTGCCTCTGGTTCCGCAGTGTTGTTGGTAAATCTGCTTTTGACTTGGTCTACATGCCTCCGGCAGGTTTTGCCATTGTCCATTTGTACGACCAGTAGCCTGTTTCCTTCCTTGCCCGTTACTGTCCCTGCAAGCCATTTGGGACCCCTGCCATAGTTTAGTACAAACACTTTGTCCCCTATCTCATTCCATCTCCCCTCAAATTTCTGTCATGGTACTCAGTCAGCTTACGGCCCTTTGCCTCAACGATTTTGTGCATGTCTGGGAGGATTAATGAGAGCCTTGTTTTTAAAGTCCTTTTCATCAACAGTTGCGCGGGGGGATCCCAGTCAGTGAGTGCGGATGAGATCTGTTTGCCAGCAGCAGTCTCGACAGGCGACCCTGCAGCGTGGGACCTTGGATTTTAAGCATGCCTTGTTTAATGATTTGCACTGCTCTCTCCGTCTGGCCGTTGGAGGCCGGCTTGAACGGTGCTGTCTTGACGTGATTTATGCCGTGGTCAATTATAAAGTCTTGGAATTCTGCGCTGGTGAAGCACGGACCATTGTCACTGACCAATATGTCAGGGATTCCGTGCGCTGCAAACATGGTTGCAAGGCTCTCCACAGTGGTGGAGGTTGTGCTCGAGTTTAAAATGGTGCATTCGATCCACTTTTAAAATGCATCTACAACTACGAGGGACATTTTGCCCATGAATGGGCCCGCATAGTCTACGTGCACCCGCGACCACGGTATGGTAGGCCAGGGCCAGGGGCTCAGGGGAGCCTCCCTGGGGGCATTGCTGAGTTGGCACAAATGGTGCACCGTCGGACGCAGAGCTCCAAGTCCGCGTCAATACCAGGCCACCAGACGTGGGATCTGACTATGGCCTTCATGAAAACGATCCCCGCGTGCTCGCGGTGGAGCTCCCGGACAAATGCCTCTCTGCCTCGCAGAGGCATGACTACTCGGCTGCCCCACATCAGGCAGTCCGCTTGAAGTGATAGCTCATGCATGCGCCTGTGAAAGGGTTTTAATTCCTCGGGGCAGGCATCGCGAGCCTCTGCCCAGTCACCGGTTAGGACAAATCTTTTTACTAAGGATAACGTGGGGTCGCTGGTCGTCCAGGCTCTGATTTGGCGAGCCGTATTGGGCGAACCTGTGGACTCAAAGGCATTGATTGCCATGACTATCTCACCGTCCTGTTCGTCAGACCTTTCCGTGGTCGCCAGGGGTAGCCTGCTGAGCGCGTTGGCACAGTTGTCTGTGCCTGGTCTGTGCCTTATGGTATAGTCGTAGGACGCCAGCATGAGTGCCCACCGTTGAATTCACGCCGAGGCGTTGCCATTTATTACCTTTCTCTCGGATAGGACGGACGTGAGGGGCTTGTGGTCAGTTTCTAATGCAAACTTGGCCCCGAAAAGGTATTGGTGCATCTTTTTGACACCGTACACGCACGCGAGCAGCTCCTTCTCTACCATTCCGTACCCGTGCTCCGCCCGCGAAAGTGACCTGGAGACATAAGCTATGGGTTGTAATTTGGCCGCACTATTGACATGTTGTAAAATGCACCCGACCCCATACGCTGATGCATCGCATGTGAGAACTAGCTTTTTACCTGGGTCAAAGAAAGTCAAAACACTGTTGGAACACAGAAGGTTGCGTGCCTTATTGAAGGCGCATTCCTGGGCGTCCCCCCAAAACCAATCGCACCCCTTCCTGAGTAGCACGTGGAGAGGCTCCAGCAGCGTGCTTAAGTTCTGCATAAAGTTCCCAAAGTAATTAAGTAGCCCGAGAAAGGCGCGCAGTTCCGAGACATTCCGGGGCCTGGGTGCCAGGCGAATTGCTTCTGTTTTGGACTCTGTTGGGCGGATTCCATCAGCGGCAATCCTTCTGCCCAAAAATTCAACCTCGGGTGCGAGAAACAGACACTTGGATTTCTTAACTCGTAGGCCTACTCGATCCAACCGCTTTAGTACTTCCTCCAAATTGCGGAGATGGGAGTCGGTGTCCCTGCCCGTGATAAGTATGTCGTCTTGAAATACAACCGTCCCCGGGATGGACTTGAGCAGACTCTCCATGTTGCGCTGGAATATGGCAGCTGCCGACCTGATGCCGAATGGGCATCGATTATACAGGAAAAGGCCTCGATGTGTGTTGATGGTGGTGAGTAGCTTGGATTCCTCGGTCAATTCTTGCATATTATACGCAGATGTGAGATCTAGTTTTGAGAAAAGTTTACCTCCAGCCAATGTGGCAAATAAGTCCTCCACTCTGGGCAGCAAGTACTGGTCCTGTAGGGAGACTCTGTTTATGGTAGATTTGTAGTCCCCACAGATTCGTACAGATCCATCGGGCTTCATGACTGGGACGATGGGACTTGCCCAGTCGCTAAATTCCACAAGTGATATAATGCCTTCCCGCAGAAGTCTGTCTAGTTCGTGTTCAATCTTTTCCCTCATCACATAGGGTACAGCTCTGGCCTTGTGATGGACCGGTCTAGCATCCTGTGTGATGTAGATTTTGACTTTGGCCCCTTTGAAAGTGCCCACACCTGGCTGAAAGAGATGGTCAAATCGCTTTATAACTGTTGAGCAGGAGGTCCATTCCTCTAATGACATGGCATGGACACCATCCCATTTCCAGTTTAGTTTTGCCAGCCAGCTTCTCCCCAGCAGTGCTGGGGGGTCTCCGGGGACAATCCACAGGGGAAGTCGGTTCACTGTCCCTTTGTGTGTGACAGAGAGCATGGCGCTGCCAAGGACTGGTACAATTTCTTTGGTATAGGTCCTTAGTTTGGTGTCGACCCTTGTGAGTTTTGGTCTGTCTCTTTCATGTGGCCACAGTTGTTCAAATTGTTGAGCGCCCATGAGAGATTGACTCGCTCCCTTATTGTAGAATTTACCAATATCTCGCAAAGATTCCAGGTACCTTTCCCCTACAGAGGAGAAGAATCCCTTTCTGGGCTTTTAAAATGAGTTTAAAGGGGCAGACTAAGCCTGCGGGGGATAAAAGGGGCTGCATTTATGGAGACCCCCCCCCCCCCCAGTGTTTGGACTCATAGGGAAGGGAATTCAAAATGGACCTAAATTACAGAAGCTTGAGATCCCCTAAACATCTATGGGAAGGAGCATATCAATTTTAAGATTCTACAACATTTTGGCTGCGAAAAAGAGTTACCAAATACAGGAGGTGGGGCCAACCTCTGAAGCAAATTCATGTATTAAGGATCCCAGGCTGTCTGGGGGAACTATTCACCCCCTAAGAGATAATCGAATTACCCAATCAAGCATAATGGAAATCATGGTCAGAAAAACTGGACAATCCTAAAACAATGCAAAACCAGTGATAGCACATTCTCACACCCTAATCGAGTTACTGCTGACAAAGGAGACATTTGAAAATCAATGAACAGAACAGTTTAAACAGAGCCCAAGAGATTTGATGGGAGATAACGGAGCCTTTTTTGGGGGGATATATCTATCCCCCAGTTTTACAAGGAAAAGACTAGCAGAACACAGAACGAAGCAGAACACAGACTCGAACAAGGACACAGACGTGAACACAGACAGACACAAGCAGCCGGAGCTGGGGAGTGAAGAAATGGAGTAGTGAAGGAAACTACAAGAAATCGTCAAGGACCGACCGAGCACGAGGCCCACAAAACGGAAGGTTTTCAGCAACCAAATTGACAAGCACTCTACAATCTACTTCTGAATGACCCAACGGGGGAGAAATTACCAAAAGGGACTAACTAAAACTGTTCCTAACCAAAGAAAGTGGGTATTTACCCCATACATCCAAAACGCAACTTACCGCATCAACGGACTCACCCCAACCGAAGACTACGCAGTCCGAAGTCCTCTCCTCCGTCCGGGGTGCGGCTCGCCTCGAAGGCCAAATGCAGCGAACCCCGAAACCGTGATTCACCGGCAACTGTCTAAAGGGATTGGTGAGCATAGCCCCTGAACCCTCAGAGCTATAACTTAGTTAGTTAGGGGAATTGGGAGGGGGGAGGCTGGGATAACTTGTGTAAATGTATCTGCATTCTCCCCTTTACCCCATTTAGAGTTTTAGCTGTATTCTTTTCCCCACAGGCTGTAATTTGACATTTTATTCAATGTGTTGTACCCTTCAGTGTGTATTGGTCTGTGTGTGTTATTAAAGGTGTGCCTTTTACTTCTTTTTAAACACAATAAAGCCATACCTGCTTCCTACCTTGAAACCGATTGTCTGTCCAAGTCTGTCACAGTCCCTTCATAATTCCAGTGTCTAGAACCAAGGGTGTGGGAGCGATTCGGAACCGCTCATATAAGGTCAGAAGGGAAAGCTGACCCCCTGCAAACCACCCCTTACAGTATCCAGCTCCATGTTGACAGGAATCCCGTTGAGTAGGACCCTCATCATTATAGGAGACATCCTGTTGTAGGAGCAGTGGCCATTGATCGTGTTGACCCGTTGTACATCGGTGTCCCGGGTACTGTCCCCACAGTCTTCTGGTCCGCTTTCCGACCCATCCGATTCATAATCCAGCCAAGCTGCCGTTTTTTTGCACATGCGGGCCAAATGCCCTGTATATTTACAGTTCCTGCAAACAGCCTGCTGAAATCTACATCCCCTTGACGAGTGTCCACCCCCACACCTCCAGCACAGACCGGTTCCATAGTTTCCAAAGAATGAGCTGCGTCTGGCTGATCTCTCTTGAGCTTCTCTCAGTTTGTAGTTGATTGTTCGCATTGTGGGTTGATGAGGTGTGAACGACCGTTCCTGTGGCCCTTGATGGCTTTTGGCGCCATTGCCTGCTGTGTCTGTTCCACACTTTTGTCTGTGTGTGGGGGTAGCAGCTTGTTTCATGCTGTGAACTCCTTGTTCCGATATTTCGTTAGTTGTCGTACCTGCATTGTAAATCAACCTAATTTCTTCTTCCCCTGCCAAGAATGTCTGTGCAACCAGTGCTGCTGCCTCTAAAGTCAGGTTCTTGGTCTCTATGAGCTTTCGGAATATGCCCTGCGTGGCCTATTCCTTCAATGAAAAAGTCTCTCAGCATTTCTCTCCTCAGTTCATCGGAGAACTCACATAAACTAGCCAACCTCCGAAGTTTCGCCACGAAGTCGGGTATGCTCTGGCCCACACAGTGTCTGTAGTTGTAGAACCTGTGTCTGGCCATGTGTAGGCTGCTCGCTGGCTTCAGGTGGTCTCTTACCAGTGTGCTCAATTCTTCAAACGACTTGCTTGCTGGTTTCTCGGGTGCCAGCAGATCCTTCATTAAAGCGTATGTTTTCGAGCCACAGCTGGTCAAGAGATGGGCTCTTCTCTTGTCTGCCTTATCGTCGCCTAACCAGTCTTTGGTTACAAAGCTTTGCTGGAGCCTTTCTATAAAGTCCTCCCAATTGTCTCCCGCATTGTACTTTTCATCTGATCCGTTGTTCGCCATTCTGTGGATTTTGTAATCCCGTAACTCGTCGCCACTGTAAAGTCCTGTCCCCTCAGTACAGATTCACACGAGGCATGTAGTGAAGTCAAGGTCACTCTGGACCTGCACCTTTATTTCACAGCTCTGGAATGCTGCACTTGCCTGAGACCTGTCCTTATATACCTGTCTCTTGCAAGTGCACCCCTGGTGGTAAGGTATGCTGGTGGTTACAGGTCATATCTTATTACAGTCATGTATAGCATGTTAGGATACAGTTATATATAATAATGTAAGATACATGACAGTTTCTTTGTGCAGAAGAAAAATACGTCCGCGGCAGCAAGCCTGAGTGCTATGGGAGGGGGAACAGCAGAGGTGATAGAATTGAGCAGCCTGGAGGAGGGTGCGTTGGCTTTGGTGAGTGACCACCACCATGCAACCACAAAGGGTGATGCAGATCCCATGCTGCAGCATGGTAAGATCATACTAATCTCCGGTGTGAGCAATGGTATGGCATGAAAGGTCATGCAATAGTAAGGCAATCGTGGTTTTATGCACATTTTGTCGGCCATTATTGGTGTGCCCATGTAGAGATGGAACTCCTTGCTGGCACAATGTGAGATGGCATGGCAGCTTGACCACCCCCCACCCCCCTACAGACTGAACTGTTGTCCTCTACTTGCAGATAATGAGTCGGACAGCACGGATCAATGCACACCATCCACCTCTGGCATTCAAAGGAGCCATCAGACCCCCACCGTCTCCCACCCCGACGTTGTCCCCAGCCCAACACAGCGGCTCCTTCCTCCCCCCCCCACCCCTCCCCACCCCAGATCACTCATATCCACCGCTCCCAACTCCGCCACCCAGAGCCACGAAGAAGACGAGAGAGAGGAAGGAGAGGGCCGTTTGGGCCCCTTGAGCTCGAGGAGCTGGAAGAGGATGATGCCAGCCTCCTGCCATGTGAGCCAACTGTCCGGAGAACCTCGGCGTCGGGCTCCGAGTTCATGGGGTTTGAAATGGACTCCACACGAGCAAGCGCTTCCAAGCGCAGAGGCCGTGGCGCGAAGGCAAGCAAGGTGCCTGAACCCACCAGGAGCGAGCAATCAGGTGAAGATGCAGGTGGCTCTCTGCTATTCAGGAGATGGTCCAGCTATCCAGGACGAGAGTGGACATATGCTCCAGACCATGGCTGGGATAGCTGCTAGCATCGCGACCTTCACTCAGCACCATGATGACAGGATGGACCGGCTCATTAGTGTGTTGGAGAGCACAACCGAGTCTGTTGAGGCCATGAGGCAAACGATGGCTTCTGGGCACGTTGTGCAAGCCCCCGACCCCACACCCTCAAGGCAGACAGATCCAGAGGAGCAAGAGATCCCGGCACCTTCAGTCGCGCCCCCTACCTTCTCGCCAAGACGCACACGTCTGCAGAGATCCGGCTGCCTCCTGCACAACCTCGTCAAGCAGAGGCAGTGAGGGGCATTGAGCCTTTACTATCTTTCGCTACTCATTGCCACTTCCACTTCTACACCTTCCCTTCAACGGAGTCATATGAAGTAAAAGATCTGAACTCTTTCTGTGCGGGTTAAGGTCCATCACATTACTCTTTTTGTGTTGTGAAGTTTATTCGATCTGTCAGATTTATTACATCTCTCAGAATAGACTTATGTCCTTGACTAACAACAAAGCACACTGGGTACAGGTATTTTGTGATTAAGCAGAACAGATTTTATTAAGAGTTTCCTTGCAGTACAAAGAAATAATACTTAACAAGGCGATAGTAGCAGTCTCTTTGTTGAAACCTCAATGGTAGACCTCTGAGTCACGACGGCGCTTGTCCCTTGCTGTGTTCTGCTGTGTCCTTCCTCAGATTCCTTTTTATTAGCGCTGCCCCCACAGTCGAATAGCTGTAACTTTATACCCTTTCCCTCCTATACAAATGCTGTGAGAGTCTGCAGCTATCTCAGGCTTACAATAGATCATTCTAAGTCTGTGCCTCTGCCCTTCTATGTTATCTCTAGTTCTTCTCTGAGAACTTTTACAAGGACTGCGTCACAGAATTAATTAATGAGCTTGGCTTTACAAAATGTGACACGCTGCATACTTTTCTGTTATTGATCATTATTTGGCCTTGGCCATTGTGGTTCTAAATGAAGATGTGTCAGCAAGGTTAAAATAAATGGTTGCCATAAGCTTACACACATTTTAGCTGCTTTTATCAGATACCATTTAAACAAAATCATTATCAATAAAATAAAACAACATCTAGCAAAGTTTTTTCTAACAGTGCCACTGCTAATGCTGCAGCATCTGCACGGTACCCGGGATGTGCGGCACTGCAGCAATCTGAGCCATTCTCCCTGCTGCCCAACTCACAGCCAGCTCACACCTGCTGAGTCGATCTGGGTCCAACATCCCTGAGGAAAATGCCGGATTTCCAGACTCCGGCATGGGCGGTTCCAGAGGAACCGGCCCAAAAAAACTACATTTCCGGCAGAATCTCGGTGGCTGCAGACGCAACTCCAATCAATTTCAGCCCCCGTGAAAATACCGGATTGTTGGAAAAACCCAACTGGTTTTATTTTATTTTTAATTTGTTTGTTAATCCATGTTAAGGTCACGTTTGTTTAGTCTGAATTTGCTAATCCTATGTATGTTTTTGCCCTGCATGTGCAGCATTATTCTTCAAAAGTGTCTTCTACTGAACCATTGATGAATATCCTGCTCCAACCTATTTGTTTTCATTCTTCCTCCATTTCTTTGATATCAGCCTTTTTTAGAGTCGTTAACCTGGCTTCCGGTCTTTAGTATAGTTTGTGCTTGTCTACTATTCTTGAATTTTTTGAGGCCATCACAGAGCACGCGGATAAAGGGAATGGAGTGGATGTGTTCGGCCTGGTGGGGAACTGCTCCCCCACTCAGGCCTCAGATTCAAATTGCAGATTGCGGTCCTGATGATGTCATCGGAGCCCGACCTGCAAAGCTAAAGACCCCGCCGGCTCGAGGCAAGTGTTCTTGCCACCTACAATTTAAAATTACATTAGGTCAGATCGGGGCGGGAAAGGAGTGCATACAGCCCCTACTCCATTTTACTGCCCCCCCTCTACCCCGCACCTCACCTGATTTCCGCCAGGTGGGGGTAGTTAAAATCGAGGTCCCAGCCCTACCCCAGTCTGTGATCTCTGCGGTTTTCCAATTCTGGCCTCTTGCCCATCCCCAATATCCATCGCTCTACCATTGGCACCTAGCCTTTAGCTGCTTGGGCCTTAAGCTCTGGAACTCACTCCCTAAACCTCTCCGCCTCTCCAGCTCTCTCTTTTTTCCTTTAAGAAGCTCCTTAAAACCTACTTCTTTGATTATCCTGATATCTCCTTATGTGGCTCAGTGTCATATTTTGTTTTGAGAACGCGGCTGTGAAGCACCTTGGGACACTTTACGACATGGAAAGCGCTATATAAATGCAAGTTGTTGTTGTTGAAGTACTGTGTGGGTACAGTACTGCAAAGCTAATCAGGGTAAACTTTCCATCCACTCTGCCCCATCAATGTGCTTCAGCCCTAACTACAGAATAGATCGCCTTAATGCGCCAGTATTCTACTGTATTCATTTCGCACACCTTAGGCCTATCTGCGTGATATTTGCCAATTGTTCTGTAAGCCCATGCCCAGTAGGAACTGTATTAAGACTGCCAGACTCAGTTCAGATGGGAACCTTGCAGCTGACAGACAGATCCCAAAGGGAAGAGCCAGTGTCTAACACGTTGAACCTCCCAGTTTCTCATGGGTACTCCAATGTAAGGAAAACAGGAGAGCAATGGAAAGGCTTCAGTGAAGCTTTACTAGAGTGATTCCAGAAATGGGGGTTTCTAGTTTTCAGAAAGGCTTGAATCATTGGAGCTCTTTTGACTGAAATGGAGAAGGTGTTCCAAAATTATGAAAGGATAAGTAATAAAAGATTGTTTCCATTGGCTGACAAAGTGATAACAAGGGGCCAGAATGAGGATTATCACTCGAAGAATGAATGGGGAAGTTAGATGTTTCCACACAGAGGCTCATTGGAACATGGATTGTTTTACTGCAAGTGGTATTGAGGCAGAGAGTATAAAACCATTCAAAGGGGAATTGGATACGCACAATAAAAGGAAGAATACAAAAGGATACAGGGAAATGGAATTAGAGTATGTGGCTTAATTTGGAAATCTAGCACCAATGCTAGTGCAATTAGCTAAATACAAGTGCAGTCATGCTGTGTTTGCTACAAGCACATCAAGCTGAAAGATTGGCAACAATTTAGTGGCCTGTAGGCTCCTTCAACTGGTTCCTGGATTGGTGAGTCTGTCATAACAGACTGTCACACCAAGCAAACAGTTGTGTGTTTTCCTTAACAGTTGAACGTTGCCACCTAGTGACATATCTCCAAACTGCTGAGGTTTTTGATTTTATTGGTACATAGCGTTGTTTTGATTTGGTGGTTATCAGACAGGTGCGGACCTCGTCATTATGGGTACCCAAATCAAACTGCTGAAAACTGCACACAGGCAGAGTTTCTGTCGGCCTCAAATGGAGTGCGCCTGCTCTTCCTGTAGCGATACACCTTATCTACCTAAACCCTGATATCTTAGGTACGGGTTGTCAACAATTGAGGTGTGGGGGTCCTCAAATATGTGTTGGGGTACACCTCGAGCCCAACCAATTAAAATCATGGGAGCTTCCTGCTTTCCTGATTACTAGCATCCTAACCATTGGGGCGTTGGTTTGCAGGGTTACATGAAAAGTCCCCTGTAACAGGTCCACCCCTCAAGAGCCAAGCTGGCTGTAGAGTCATCAGCAGTGCCCTGGAGTACTGCGGATCTGTCACAGAGGGCCAACTTGATTGTAATTTCCCATTGTTGGGAAAGTCGGGTTTGGAGCCAACACAATCCCAGAGATTCTGCAAACCAGCTATTCCACTTAGCTCTGCCCTCCCCAAGAGGATAATCACAAAACGTTGATGAGTATAACATTTGAAAGTGTGAGAAATTCCGCCTGAATGGCATGGTGAGCAGAACAACCCACCACAACATGTGTGAGTGCACTGTCACCATCCTGTTGTCCACCACATGGCCTTTCAAATAGCTGTTCCACCAATTAATGGTGTGAAGCTTCTGCGCTTGTAAACGCAATCCTCTGTTTGTGTATCTGGCCATCATGTAATGTCTTCCAGCAATTGTCAACCCATGGACCTCTACCATCAGCAATTTGGAAAGACCCATGCAGCACAGTCTGAGACATGTCAGCAACTCTGATGTCTAGATGCCCCACATCCAATGCCGTGCACCAGGTTTTTTCATCGCTAACTGCTTAATCCAGATCCTTGTGCAAATCCAGATGTGGGCAAAGAGGTGTGCCTCCCATGGAGTGAACTTCCCCTTTCAGGGTGCTGAGAAACAGGCTGATTTAGGCCACGACCCTCCCTCCCATCCTGCAATTGTTCCCTCTTGTCAGAAATTCACCTCACCATTTGGTCCTAGATCTCACGTGTGGACCGATGAAGGTCTATCAATGTTATATGAGTTGGTCGCCATTAACTTGGCCACATTTCTTTGCAATTGCCTAATGTGATTTTAAATGCACTTTAATCTTGGTCATTTAGAGTTAGTTTATTAAAAATGTATAAAGCCCTGCAAGTAGCTGAGTCATTTTTGTTGCATGTGTCACGATAGAACATTATTACCATTCTAAAATAAAGCTTTTCAAAGCAAAGTTATGAGAAGGTGAGATCATAACAGTTGCAGCCATAGTTATTTATAATTGCTGTCTATCAAGGCTAAACAGACTTTTTTGTGAATTACAAATAATTAAGTATTTGAGAAATGAATGAGGCAGCGCTCCTTTTATTGAACCATGCAGGGCATTCAGTGACAATGCTGGAAGTACTCCATATGGAACCAATTAAAACCTTATAATGACAAGGAGCTGATTAAATTCCATTGGGACCACTTTTACAGGCACAGCACGATGAGGTGAGAGGAAAACGTGCCTGGTCTATATTTTTCTAATTTTATGGCTCAATTTTTTTAGTATCTGTCGTATTAAATAAAAAGAATAGTCCTCTCCAGTGGCAAATGTGCATCTGAATAAACATGACTCCTAAACTGTCTGCATTCTTCGTGGTTTTGGTTCCATTCTAAATACTAATAAGGGAACACTGCATTCTGATGGATATCATTACTTGATAGTCAATCAACCTCTGCTTGAATATTAAAAGCTCTCTAGTCACTAGGCATCCTTTGGTTTGGATTGAAGTACAGTGGATGCCTCATGGCACAGTGGTGCTCTGATATGCCACTGGCTTCAACTAAACACAGTGTGAGTGGCTGAGGAACCACAGAACATGTTGTATAAGCAGCAGAGTATTCGAGTCAAAAAAACAAGCGACGAAATTGCCCCCTGCCACGATTAGGGGCAGTAACATTCTAGGGCTGGGACTTTTAGCGCCATGCGCTGACACGGAATTGGGCCTACTGCCCCTCAAAGGAAGCAGAGCTCTATTTCCGGCGCACTGCTTCCTTTGGGGCGGGTCCCAGGGCAGTAATGTAAGGCTGAGTACAGCACTACGCAGATGCTCAGCGTAGCGTTGACGTGCTACAACGCCCCTCCCCTTGGATTAAAGGGGAAGGCCACTGCGCACTCTGCATGGCCCTTTGGTGGCTACCACTGGGCCACCAGGGCAGCGTGAGACCGGGCCAGCAACCCAGCATCCAAGATGGCATGCTGCGCTGCATGATGGCTGCCCGGACCACGCTAGGGCACCATTGGTCGAGCCGACCCAAAAGTCGGCCGACCAACAAAAATGGCGGCCTGAGGCGCTGCTGGCCTCCTCGTTAAACAGCGCCCTGCGAGCGGATGTCCGCCACCTTCATGCCTCGCGGCCTGCGGGGAAATGTCCCCCTCAGGGAGTTAAGGGGTCAGCGCAGGGCGGTGAGGGGTCGCCGCGCACGGCAATGATGTCATCGCCGGTTGCACGGCAGCCCGGGGCGCTAACCGCGAGGCACGGTGCTGCCGGGTCATCGCCTTCGAAACCTTCCAGGAGATTTCCTGGGAGGCGGTAGCACCCCCCTCCACCAGGCAAAAACTGCCTTGCCTCATTAGCATACCCTAGAGATGCTAACGAGGCTGAAAAAAGGGGAAATTTCCCCCACAGTGTCTGGAATAAAAAATACAAACATTTTCAATGTACAAGTAACGTAATGGGACTGGCAGTTCTGTTGTGTTCTGGCTTGTCCATTCGAACTTTGAGTCCATAGTTCATGGAATCAACAGTTGTAAGGATATTGTGGGCATGTTAAGTTATCATCAAAGCAGCCTTTTTTATAGCACTTTTAATGAGGTAAAGCATTCTAAGGCACTTCATAATTGAGTGGAAAAATCTGGACACTAAACAGGAATTTGGAGAAGAATTAGAGGGTGGCAACCAAATACAAGATCAAAGAGATGGTTTTTGTGGAGACAAGGTGTAGAGGTTTAGGGAGATAATTCTAGAGCGCTGGGCCACAATAGCTGGACGATCCATGGGGTGGAAGAGGAGAGATGTACAGTAGTCAGAAAAGTATAGGGTGCAAGCTAGGATGGGCGGCTGAAGAAGGTTTCAATGGTAGGATAGAGTGAAGACATGGAAAAACCTGTGTGATGAGGATTTTGAAATTAATGTGTTGGAAGATGGCGAGTCAGTGAAGATAAGCGAGGATAAATGTGATAGGTGAATAAGACTTAGTACAGGATAGCATATGGACAGTGCGGTTGGAATAGAGTTCTGGAGGCTGACAATAGAGCGTGGAGAAATTGGGCTTGGAGTTGATGGTGAGGATAAGGGCTCAAGCAGTGGAAAGGTGAGGCCAGGAGAGAGATGGCAATATTGTGGAGGTAGAAATAGACTGGTGTTAGACTGGGCTTGGGGTTTGAAGCAAAGACGTCTTACTGCAATTATATAGGGCCCTGGTGAGACCACACCTGGAGTATTGTGTACAGTTTTGGTCTCCTTACCTAAGGAAGGATATACTTGCCATTGAGGGAGTGCAACAAAGGTTCAGCAGACTGATTCCTGGGATTCCTGGGATGGGGGGGGATTGTCCGATGAGGAGAGATTGAGTAGACTAGGCCGATATTCTCTAGAGTTTAGAAGAATGAGGGGTGATCTCATTGAAACATACAAAATTCTTACAGGGCTTGACAGGGTAGATCCAGGGAGGATGTTTCCTCTGATTGGGAATCTAGTACACGGGGTCACAGTCTCAGAATAAGGGGTCGGCAATTTAGGACTGAGATGAGGAGAAACTTCTTCATTCAGAGGGTGGTGAATCTTTGGAATTCTCTACCCCAGAGGGCTGTGGAGGCTCAGTTTTTGAGTATATTCAAGACAGAGATCGATAGATTTTTGGATATTAAGGGAATCGAGGGATATGGGGATAGTGCAGGAAAGAGGAGTTGAGGTAGAAGATCAGCCATGATCTCATTGAATGGCGGAGCAGGCTCGAGGGGCCAAATGGCCTACTCCTGCTCCTAATTCTTATGTTTTTATGTCCTTACCTTGCTTCCAACAACAAGCGAGGTCATTCAGTAGAAAGTTAGAAAAATGATTTAAGTTTAAGAAATGGAAGTGAGACTGGCTTATAACACTGTGATGGTAAAAGGACAATGCAGGCTAGGCTTTTAATGCAGTTATTACATTTGCAGCACTAAAAGCAAATTGCCCACAGCAGGGAACAACAGGAAATGCATCAGCAACATGGAACATGTGCCAATATTCATATTTTTGTTTCAGAAAATTGAGCAAAATGCTTGTTGTTTATAAATGAACTGCCATCAAAAGCATGGGAGCACACGCTTATCAAAATGTGCACTTCTTGAGATTATAATTGTATTACACATCACCCAAAAAACATCTCAGCGATGCAGCTGCAGTGAGGATCATTTTATGTCCCCGATTAGCTACTTAGCTGGTATAAATGTTGAAAGGTTCTTTAATGTAGCTGCGGAGTTCTCAATACTCATGGAAATAAAATGGCCGAATGCCAATTTGATTTACTCTGAAGTCACTGCTTGGCAATGGCCTTCCGCCACAGATTCCTAGGGTCCTTGTTGGGAAGGAGCCTCACCATCTCCCCCTCCCAAACAAAGACACCAGCATAAGAGTGGGCCTGACCAGAGACAGGGACTGACAGGCTGGGAGTTTCCTTGTACCTCTGCTGGTGGAGCATCAGCTGACCAGTACGCCAGATGAGAGTAGGCATATTATCCTGTCGATGTGGGGCCCATCTAGGAGTTCGATTAGAATCAGAGAATCATAGAAATTTACAGCACGTACGGAGGCCATTTTGGTCCATTGTGTCCATGCCAGCCGACAAAGAGCTATCCAGCCTAATCTCACTTTCCAGCTCTTGGTCTGTAGCCCTGTAGGGCACTTCAAGTGCACATCCAAGTAGTTTTTAAATGCAATGAGGGTTTCTGCATGTACCACCCTTTTAAGCAGTGAGTTCCAGACCTCTACCACCCTTTGGGTGAAGAAATTTCCCCTCAAATCCCCTCTACCAATTACTTTAAATCTATGCCCCCTGGTTGTTGACCCCCCTACTAAGGGAAATAGATCCTTCCTATCCACGCTATCTAGGCCCCTCATAATTTTATACCCCTCAATAAGGTCTCCCTTCAGCCTCCTTTGTTCCAAAGAAAACAAACCCAGCCTATCCAATCTTTCCTCATAGCTAAAATTCTCCAGTCTAAAATTCTCAGTTGTGGCCTGGCCCCGTGGAAGATATATAAAAAGGGTAACATTTTCTTTCGGCCTCTTATAAAGCAGCAATGAGGTACTTCTGGCCTCTTTCCAGGGTGATCCTGACTCCCAATCCCAGACATGACACCCTAGGTCACAATTCCCAGCCTCCTCTGGCAAGAAGGCCCCCTAGGTGACTCCGGCTAGCGTTGGCACACACCACCATTATCCTCCCGCTGACCCCATAAACTGTGGCAGAGTCAGCGGCAGAGGTCACCAGCAGGCGGATCCTGGTTATTTACACCGGGATCCAAGGCCGATGGACTTTTAAGTCCATTCTCATTTGCTGTTACCCTACTTGTTTAATGGTCGTGGTTTGCTGTCGGTTTTACCTTGTCTGTAGTAAACATCTGTAGTAAACGTCTGCCACTTGAATATAACGTGCCTTAATAGAGATATCCAAATTAGCAAAATACTGGCCATCTTTAAACTGTCAATGTTCTAACTAAAGAATCTATGTGATAAAGTTGCTTAAATAGAATACCGGGGCCTAGGAATTCGTAGCCGCCACAAGAGTTGCCAGTGTCACCGCGGTCTCGGGTTAACAGCCGCTGAAAGTGGTCGCGGTGGTAAGAGAGAAGAATTTGCATTGGGGATAAAGATTTTTAGCCCAGCGCTAACTCACTGTGTAACGCTTTCCAGGTGGCATTAGAGCAGGCATCGGAGGCGAAGTTGGCATCCAGAAGCAGCGTTCCATATTTCAACAGCCTCTGGAAGTGAGGCAATAAGTTTGCTAAGCATTGTGGGACATTAAAAGTCCTTCTAAACTGATGAAAATTAAAATGGTGTAAGAAAATGCAGTTTTCAGCCCTTACTACCTTCTAAATGACAAATGGCTCAGCAAGCCAGGGAAGGGGACACTCAGGGTCTCACATACAGCACTCCAACAGGGGGTCAACACTGAAAGAGAGTTCCTCTACCCACAGGGGACAGGAAGCCCTCCAGAAAGAAGGATGTGTGAGTGCATCACCAAGGCCGTCACTGCCAACAGTGTCGTCCCCACCACCTGGCTCCAGTGCCTAAAGAAGCTTCATGACCTCAGACCACTGGTCAAGGTCAGTGAATGCATCTTCAAAAGCCATCTCCTACCAACTGAAACACTAGCTTCACACATTTCTCAATACACGACTCCGCCCCCCCAACAACTTACCTACCAGCAATCTGTACCAATCATGAGGCACACTTCCCATTCATAGCCTCACCTTACCCCCATGGAAGAGACGGTGTAGGCCATTCTTGGCAGGGCCATTGGCCCGTGGTGGGGCTGAAAGGATACAAGATCTTCATGTGTTATCCTCCTTCTCGCATGCACCTCTTCCTTTCGCACCCTCCCCTCACCACAACTCTGCCCTTGCGCTTTCCTCGTTTCACACACCCAGGAAATCCTGCCTGCCCAGCCAGTGATTGACCAAGAAGAGGGAGAAACACCGTCACTCGATTTCACACTCCCAGCCACCAGCTCCTCAAGGTCAACCAGCAAGGCCATTTGCAGTGCCTCCCACTGAAAGTCAGCAGCCTTCCACCAGCCATACTGCAGCACTGGGGTAGCACTGAGTAACATCAGTAGAATAGGAAAAGGCAGACACAAGAAAGTCACTAAGAGAATGCATAAGGGTGATGAATTGATTTCTTTGATATCATATTGGATGGGTAGATGTATAAAGTTGGATTGGAAAGTTTGCTTTGTGGTGGCTTTTATTTCAGGACCACAGCCAAGAGGATGCTGTGATGGTCAATAACAGAGCGACGGTAAGGTGTAGGACAAATGCGGAAAGGGAAATTGGGATTGTAATCACTGGTGCCACTGGTGGATGATTCCATCCCAGATATTCCGGCCAAAAATGGGCTGTCTGGGTTGCATCCTTCTTTCTGCTTCCTCCTCTTTGGCTTCTTCCTCTTCCCTCTGCGAGCAGATGTTGTAAATCTGAAATGACAGCATAAAATGCTGGAAATACTCAGCAGGTCAGGCAGCATCTCGACCTGAGATGTGAACAGTTTCTCTCTCCATAGATGTTGCCTGATCTGCTGAGTATTTGCAGCTTTTTCTGTCTTCTCAGGGGCCTTCCTTTACCATCCAAGGCCGTGCAAGTGTCCAGCAGTACTCCCAACACACAAACATTTTTTTAACATGTTTTGTAGTAAGCCATTACTTCAATAAAATACAAAAAATCCAGTCCAAAAGTTTAAATGCAAACTTACCTGAAAGCTATGTGTGTCTCTTTAAGAGAAGTTGACAGCACCTCTGTGAGTCTGTTGAATGCTGGGTTTTCATGGCGAGCTTAGGACCCAGCGTTGAACTCAGCAATAGGGTTGAAGTTTGCTGAGATGACATTAAGTCGGCATACCTCTCCCTCAGTTAACTCTGCAGAGCCATCAATCTTACTGGTAGCACTGCCATGCCTGGGAAAATGGAAGACGCCACGGGACCGAGGTGAGGTGAGAGTGACTGGCACCATTTAACCCAGTGTGGCATTAAGGAGCCCTAGTAAAACTGAAGTCAATGGGAATCAAGGGGAAAACTCTCCACTGGCTGGAGTCACACCTAGCACAAAGGAAGATGGCTGTGGTTATTGGAGGTCAATCATCTCAGTCCCAGGATATCACTGCAGGAGTTCCTCAGGGCAGTATCCTCGGCCCAACCATCTTCAGCTGCTTCATCAATGACCTCCCCTCCATCATAAGGTCAGACATGGGGATGTTTGCTGATAATTGCAGTGTTCAGTTCCATTCACAACTCCTCAGATAATGAAGCAGTCCGTGCCCACATGCAGAAAGACCTGGACGACATTCAGGCTTGAGCTGATAAGTAGCAATAACATTTAGAAAGGTAGAAATTTAACAGCGCAGAAGGAGGCCATTTCGGTCCATCATATCCACGCCGGCTGACAAAGAGCCACACGGCCCTCGGTCAGCAGCCCTGAAGGTTACATATAAACCTATGAACAATGAACAATGGCGGACGGGTAAAGAGCATCCAGCCCAACCAGTCCGCCTCACATAACTGCGATACCCCATGTATCGCAACATTTTACACTCCACCCCACCCAGAGCCATGCGATCTCCTGGGAGAGGCACAAAAACAGATAAAAGCCCAGGCCAGTTGGGGAACAAAATCTGGGAAAGTTCCTCTCCGACCCATCCAGGTGATTGAAACTAGTCCAGGTGATCACCCTGGCTGTATTAGATTCCCTGAAGTACTTACCATTGTATCTGCACCAGCCAACAAGAGGTTATCCAGTCTAATCCCACTTACCAGCTCTAGGTCCGTAACCTTTCCAAGCACCTTTTAAATGTGATGAGGGTTTCTGCCTCTACACCCACAACCCTCTGCGTGAAAAAACTTCCCCTCAAATCCCCTCTAAACCTTCCACCAACCACCTTAAACCTATGCCCCCTCGCAATTGACCCTTTCACCAAGAGAAATAGACCCTTGCTATCCACTATATCCAGGCCCCTTAAAATTTTTATACACCTCAATGAGGTCTCCTCTCAGCCTCCTCTGTTCCAAGGAGAACAAACCCAGCCTATTCAATCTGCCCTCATAGCTAAGATTCTCCATTCCAGTCAGCATCCTCGTAAATCTCCTCTGCACCCTCTCCAGTGCAATCACGTCCTTCCTATAATACAGCGTCCAGAACTGCACGCAGTACTCCAGCTGTGGCCTAACCAGTGTATTACACAATTTAAGCATAATCTCCCTGCTCTTGTATTCTATGCCTCGGCCAATAGAGGCAAGCATTCCGTGTGCCTTCTTAACCACCTTATCCACCTGGCCTGCTACTTTCAGTGATCTGTGGACAAGCACTCCAAGGTCCCTTTGTTCATCTGCACTTCTAAGTGGCTTACCATTTAATGGGTATACCCTTTCCTTATTAGCCCTCCCCAAGTGCATTACCTCACAATTCTCTGAAATAAATTCCATTTGCCACTGCTCTGCCCACCTGACCAGTAGATTGATCTCCTCCTGTAGTCCATGACTTTCCTCTTCATTATCAACCACACAGCCAATTTTAGTGTCATTGTAAACTTCCTAATCATACCCCCATATTCAAATCTAGATTATTAATGTATACCACAAAAAGCAAGGGACCCAGTACTGAGCCCTGTGGAACCCCACTGGAAACATCCTTCCAGTCACAAAAACATCCATCAACCATTACCCTTTGCTTCCTACCTCTAAGCCAATTTTGGATCTAACTTGCCACTTTGCCTTGGATCCCATGGGCTTTTACTTTCGTGACCAGTCTACCATGTGGGACCTTATCAAAAGCGTTGCTAAAGTCTATGTATACTACATCGTACGCACTACCCTCATCGACCCTCCTGGTTACCTCCTCGAAAAATTCAATTAGGTTAGTCAAACATGATCTTCCCTTAACAAATCCGTGCTGACTGTCCCTGATTAATCCTTGCCTTTTTAAATGTAGATTTATCCTGCCCTTCAGGATTTTTTCCAATAATTTTCCCACCACTGAGGTTAGGCTGACAAGCTTGTAATTACTCAGCCACACAATTTGCGCCACACAAGTATCAGGCAATGACTATGTCCAACAAGCAAGAGTCTAACCACTGCCCATTGACATTCAATGGCATTACCATCATTGAAATCCCCATCATCAACATCCTGGGGATAACCAAACTTAACTGGTCCAGCTACAAAAATACTGTGGCAACAAGAGCAGGTCAGAGGCTGGGTATTCTGTGGCGAGTGTCTCGCCTCCTGACTCCCCAAAGCCTTTCCACCATCTACAAGGCATAAGTCAGGAATGCAATGGAATACTCTCCACTTGCCTGGATGAGTGCAGTTTCAACACCACTCAAGAAGTTTGACACCATCCAGGACAAAGCAGCCCACTTGATTGGCATCCCATCCACCACCTTAAACATTCACTCCCTCCACCACCGGCGCACCGTGGCCAAAGTGTGTACCATCTATAAGATGCACTGCAGCAACTCGCCAAGGCTTCTTTGGCAGCACCTCCCACACCCGCTGTCATGTATGTAACCTTCATGTAACTGTAACCTTCATGTAACAACACTGTACACTGTATACACCTAAGAAATGCACACCTTGACCACAGGGGATGAACTTGTTGGAGACACTCCTCACCTGATCATCCAGGTATATAAAGGGAGGTCCCATGCAGGGTCAGCACTTCTTGGTCCTGGGAATAAAGGTACAGGTCACAGAGTGACCTTGTCTGCAGTATGTGCCTCGTGTTGATTTACAGTAGAGTGTAAGGACACAACACCCGCGACCTCTACCACCTAGAAGGACAAGGCGCATGGGAACATCACCACCTGCAAGTTCCCCTCCAAGTTACACAGCATCCTGACTTTGAAATATATCGGCTGTTCCTTCATCGTCGCTCGGTCAAAATCCTGGAACTCCCTCCCTAACAGCACTGTGGGAGAACCTTCACTACATGGATTGCAGCGATTTAAGAAGGCGGCTCACCACCACCTTCTCAAGGGCAATTAGGGATGGGCAATAAATAGTGGCCTTGCCAGCGACACCCACATCCCGGAACAAATAAAAAACAAAACCCGCTTCCAATTAGCAAAAGAGCAGCAGCCACCCTCTTTCACTACCGGTAACGGGTGGAGTAAAGACCCAAATTTTTAGCTCCAAATGTTCAGGCCCAATGCATATATAGTGTACATATCTATGTGACCAGTGGTGGTATGAAGGAGCCTGTGGTTGCAATCCCCTATTAGTTATTAGTCAAAAGTCTAGTATACGTATCATTCATCATTCACACGATCTTTATTAAATGTATCAGCAAATTATGCTAATCTTGAAATGGAATGAAGCTCAGCTTTCCATCTCTCTCTGTCAACTATGATCTGTTATTAGAAGGAAGGAGCCATGCAGCTTCAATAATTGGATCACAAACCTCTATTAGCTTTAATATTGTATTATGGAAATGCTGAGTAAAAACCCTCAGCCTTGCATTACAGACCGTAGAAATGACCCTGGGGGGGATCCAACTCTCTCGACCACAGATTCTGTGGGTACTTGCACCTGTGATCTGGAGAGATGAACACATTCCATGTTCCTATGCTACAGCAGTAACTGCACTTGGTAAAAGTATTTCATTGGCTGTGAGGCACTGTCAAAGTTCTGTCTTTTTCTCTCTTGCACTGGTCTTTTCTCCGAGTGATAGATATTTGAATCTGTATCAACAAGGTCTTTGGCATTGTCTAACAATGAGATGACGTCCTGCACCAAATCAGAGGAGTACTCATTTGTAAAGATGTAACAGACACTTTGCACTGTTAGACCTTCTACTTTGCCCAAACGTCTGGTTCATCTCCAATAATATTACTGCAGAAAAATGAGATCTGCTTCATTAATACAACAAATGAGGGACACTGAATATTATTTGTTGAAAACTTGCAAAACCTTACTGCAATTTGTTGGCATCCACCTAACAGTACAATGACATAACATGTTTATGGTTGTAAACAGGAAATTAGGGGTGCATGCAATAAAGGTACAGCAGTTATAATGGGTGACTTTAATATGCACATAGATTGGGCTAACCAAACTGGAAGCAATACGGTGGAGGAGGATTTCCTGGAGTGCATAAGGGATGGTTTTCTAGACCAATATGTCGAGGAGCCAACTGGGGGGGGGCCATCTTAGACTGGGTGTTGTGTAATGAGAGAGGATTAATTAGCAATCTCGTTGTGCGAGGCCCCTTGGGGAAGAGTGATCATAATATGGTGGAATTCTGCATTATGATGGAGAATGAAACAGTTAATTCAGAGACTATGGTCCAGAACTTAAAGAAGGGTAACTTTGAAGGTATGAGGCGTGAATTGGCTAGGATAGATTGGCAAATGATACTTAAGGGGTTGACTGTGGATGGGCAATGGCAGACATTTAGAGACCGCATGGATGAACTACAACAATTGTACATTCCTGCCTGGCATAAAAATAAAAAAGGGAAGGTGGCTCAACCGTGGCTATCAACGGAAATCAGGGATAGTATTAAAGCCAAGGAAGTGGCATACAAATTGGCCAGAAATAGCAGCGAACCCGGGGACTGGGAGAAATTTAGAACTCAGCAGAGGAGGAAAAGGGTTGGATTAGGGCAGGGGAAATGGAGTACGAGAAAAAGCTTGCAGGGAACATTAAGACGGATTGCAAAAGTTTCTATAGATATGTAAAGAGAAAAAGGTAAGTAAAGACAAACGTAGGTCCCCTGCAGTCAGAATCAGGGGAAGTCATAACGGGGAACAAAGAAATGGCGGACCAATTGAACAAGTACTTTGGTTCGGTATTCACTAAGGAGGACACAAACAACCTTCCGGATATAAAAGGGGTCAGAGGGTCTAGTAAGGAGGAGGAACTGAGGGAAATCCTTATTAGTCGGGAAATTGTGTTGGGGAAATTGATGGGATTGAAGGCCGATAAATCCCCAGGGCCTGATGGACTGCATCCCAGAGTACTTAAGGAGGTGGCCTTGGAAATAGCGGATGCATTGACAGTCATTTTCCAACATTCCATTGACTCTGGATCAGTTCCTATCGAGTGGAGGGTAGCCAATGTAACCTCACTTTTTAAAAAAAGGAGGGAGAGAGAAAACAGGGAATTATAGACCGGTCAGCCTGACATCGGTAGTGGGTAAAATGATGGAATCAATTATTAAGGATGTCATAGCAGCGCATTTGGAAAGAGGTGACATGATAGGTCTAAGTCAGCATGGATTTGTGAAAGGAAAATCATGCTTGACAAATCTTCTGGAATTTTTGAGGATGTTTCCAGTAGAGTGGACAAGGGAAAACCAGTTGATGTGATATATTTGGACTTTCAGAAGGCTTTCGACAAGGTCCCACACAAGAGATTAATGTGCAAAGTTAAAGCACATGGGATTGGGGTAGTGTGCTGACATGGATTGAGAACTGGTTGTCAGACAGGAAGCAAAGAGTAGGAATAAATGGGGACTTTTCAGAATGGCAGGCAGTGACTAGTGGGGTACCGCAAGGTTCTGTGCTGGGGCCCCAGCTGTTTACACTGTACATTAATGATTTAGACGAGGGGATTAAATGTAGTATCTCCAAATTTGTGGACGACACTAAGTTGGGTGGCAGTGTGAGCTACGAGGAGGATGCTATGAGGCTGCAGAGCGACTTGGATAGGTTAGGTGAGTGGGCAAATGCATGGCAGATGAAGTATAATGTGGATAAATGTGAGGTTATCCACTTTGGTGATAAAAACAGAGAGACAGATTATTATCTGAATGGTGACAGATTAGGAAAAGAGGAGGTGCAACGAGACCTGGGTGTCATGGTACATCAGTCATTGAAGGTTGGCATGCAGGTACAGCAGGCGGTTAAGAAAGCAAATGGCATGTTGGCCTTCATAGCAAGGGGATTTGAGTACAGGGGCAGGGAGGTGTTGCTACAGTTGTACAAGGCCTTGGTGAGGCCACACCTGGAGTATTGTGTACAGTTTTGGTCTCCTAACCTGAGGAAGTACATTCTTGCTATTGAGGGAGTGCAGCGAAGGTTCACCAGACTGATTCCCAGGATGGCGGGACTGACCTATCAAGAAAGACTGGATCAACTGGGCTTGTATTCACTGGAGTTCAGAAGAATGAGAGGGGACCTCATAGAAACGTTTAAAATTCTGATGGGTTCAGACAGGTTAGATGCAGGAAGAATGTTCCCAATGTTGGGGAAATCCAGAACCAGGGGTCACAGTCTAAGGATAAGGGGTAAGCCATTTAGGATTGAGATGAGGAGAAACTTCTTCACCCAGAGAGTGGTGAACCTGTGGAATTCTCTACCACAGAAAGTTGTTGAGGCCAATTCACTAAATATATTCAAAAAGGAGTTAGATGAAGTCCTTACTACTAGGGGGATCAAGGGGTATGGTGAGAAAGCAGGAATGGGGTACTGAAGTTGCTTGTTCAGCCATGAACTCATTGAATGGCGGTGCAGGCTAGAAGGGCCGAATGGCCTACTCCTGCACCTATTTTCTATGTTTCTATGTTTCTAAATGACGTGGAATTTATTCAGTCACTCACTAGATTCTGCAGCGGTCTCTAAGCGGGAGGAGGTGAAGCTCTTTTAAGGATGTTGATGCTCTCGTAACAATATGAAACCCTCTGCTAAATATGAACTCTACTATCCATATCCTATCTCAAATAAATCCCTGTTATGGCCCTTGTCCCCACCAGTCTCCACCGGTTCTCCCATCCCCTAGTGTATTAATCGCAATGCCTATGATTCCCTCAATTCACTAATTCCACCTTACCTTGCAACCTTCTCTAGCCCTACATCTCATCTTGCACCTCTGTTTTTATAAATCTGCCCCCCACCACCGGCTCCCCCCCCCGCCCCTCACATCTGTACCATTGGTACAAAGCAGTCATCGTGCCTCAGTACTTCCTAAATCTCCCCTTCGTGCCACATTTATATCCACTTTCAAAAGTCTTCCTTTAGTCGCCTCTCTAATCCACTTCCAAATTTGTGTCTGTCCTGGTTTATAAAAGCACCATTGGAGATGTCAAGATGGTAAAGGTACCATATAAGTACAAGTTGGTGACTGCTTTTCTGTAATGATTCAGTTGTATCAACAATTGTTGGTCCATTAGCACCAAAATGTAGCATGATTTAAAGTGGCTTTGCTGCACAGAAAATACATTTTAGGTTCTACACATAATATATTAAGAATTATGTTTATTAAATTTATGTGCAGCGCAAAAAGATTCTGGGAAATCTGACCCAATCCACTTACTTCACTCTTGTCTTATCGCTCACAAATGGGCTCAATTAGTAGCACTCTCGCCTCTGAGTCAGAAGGTTGTGGGTTCAAGTGCTACTCCAGAGACCTGAGCACAAATATTACACTGCACTGTCGAAGGTGCTGTCTTTCGGATGAGACATTAAATTGAGTCTGTTCTCTCAGGTGGAAATAAAAGATCCCACGGCACTATTTCGAAGAGGAACAGGGGAGTTACTCCCAGTGTCCTGGCCAATATTCATCCCTCAATCAACATCACTAAAAAGCAATTTATCTGGTCATTACCACCTTGCATTTTTTGGAGGATGCGTTTATTTGTACTGTAAAAATGGCCGTCTTGGAGGATAAGCCACATCCTGAAGTTTTTCTGGAATGTGTAGCTGGAACCGCCCATCCCAAGTTCTCACTGACTTCGCAAATTGTAACTCGGTCCACTTTGACTTCCAGAAGCCACAGAAGCCACAGAGGACAGAGCTCCCCAGAAGCCAGCCGAAGTCCCTTACCCCAGCACAAGTGCTGCCTTCACCAGCTGAAGTCCCTACTTACACCAGCGCAAGTGCATAACCTTACACCCCTCCTCCCCCCACCATAGATGGGGCATTGTGTACGGATTGTTAACAGGTTTATTGGGTATGAAGTGAATAGTGACAGTGTCGTGACTTCTGGATATCATCCACTCCAACAATGTCCCTTGTAGGGGGTTGTAACAACGTGATCCATCTTCCCTGAGTTCCCTCTCTCCCCTCCGATTCCCCCCCACCCGTGTCTCTCTCCTCCACCCAGTCTTTCTTTCCCCCCCCCCTCCCCTCCAGGCTCTCTCTCTCTCTCTTTATCCCCCTCCCTCTCGGTCACCCACCGGGTCGGGGCTGGGTCGGGTCGGGGCCGCTCAGGGGTCGGAGCTCGCAGCCGCTCGCCACTCGGGGGCTCAGCGGGCAACGTGGTCGGAATGATTCAGGTTGGGGGCCGCACTTCCGGTTTGGGCGGGAGGCATCGGGGGTGGAGTCTCGACAGACACATGCGCAGACGGACAGAAAAAACACAGTAGAAATAGTCAGTCCCTTCATTATCTGCCTGTCGGATGAGATGCAGCCAATAAAAGGGACTGACTATTTGTACTGTGTTTTTTCTGTCCTTCTGCGCATGCGTCTGTCGAGACTCCACCCCCGATGCCTCCCGCCCAAACCGGAAGTGCGGCCCCCAACCTGAATCATTCCGGCCACGTTGCCCGCTGAGTCCCCGAGCAGCCCTGACCGAGCGGCCTCGACCCCTGAGCGGTGGGCAAGGGACTTCGGCTGGGGGAGGCAGCAGTTGCAATGGGGTAAGGATTTTGGCTGGCACTTGGTGGCTTCTGGGGAGCTCTGTCCTCTGTGGCTTCGGAAGTCAAAGTGGATCAACTTACAATTTGCGAAGTGAGTGAGAACTTGGAATGGGCAGTTCCAGTTCCAGAGAAGCTTCAGGGTGTGGCTTATCCTTCAAGGGGACCAATCAGAGACAAAGGACGGCCATTTTGACAGTACAAATAAACGCGTCCGATAATGAAATGGATTGCGATAATGAATTGAGCCTGAACATTGAGAGTTAACGACAAGCTCCCAAAACTTTAGAAAATATTAATGTGGGGACCAAAGGTCAGATTGAAGAGTAAGATAAACCATTTGGGTTAGAGTGAGGTGAACCTGAGCTAATTTCCATGTGGAAGGAAAGATGCAATGGGAGCCAAAGATTGCTTTTGAAACTTTCTTCACTTATAGTTCTATCTCCCATTCCATTCAGTGTCAATGGAGCTCTACATGCCTACCTGTTCCGCCAATAACAATAACTTCTTGCTGCAGAGTGGAGTTTTGGATTTATAGGCATAAATGGTATTCATATTTCATATCAGTATACTTTTATATCACTACTGTTATTAATTCTTTAAATGCCGCTCTTTCAATATGATATTCTTGCCCTTTCTTGACGATAAATCTTGCTGCCGTGTTTAATTAAATCGCTGCCTTGAACTATTCTGTTGCTGATAAGCTTTCACAGAATGTTTACCTTTAAATAAGTTTATTTCTAGTATGGCATCATTCCCCCAGTTGGCCGAGCTATAAGCTCTTCATAGCATTTTGTTTAAACTTTTACACCTATTTTAAAGTCAGCAAACTAAGTTCAGCTACTAAACTGAATTTCGCTTGAGTCAGTTTGGCTCAGCTCTCTCGGACCTCAATCAGAAGGATGTGCGTTCAAAACCCTGTCCAGAATCTGAGCACATAATCTAGACGGACACTTAGTGTAGTACTGAGGGAGTGCTGCACTGTCAGAGGTGCTGTCATTCTGATAAGATGTTAAACTAAGGTGGCAAATGTCTGTTCAGGTGGCCATTGAAGATTACATAGGAGTACTCGTAGAAGGGCAGGAATTCCTTGAGCGAAATCCATTCTTTACATAGAATGACACAGGGGCCGAAATTCAGCTCCCCAAAAAGGCCGCTTACTGACGGCTACTGCCAGCAAAATGCAGCTCAGGGAGTTTTCTGGTGTTCCCCACTTCTGCCCCGCCGCTGCCAATCGGTCCTAAGTGCTTAATAAAAGTGCGCACCACTGATCTCCTGCACTCCAGCGAAATTCAGCTTTAAAAATCTTCCATCCGCCGCGCGGTGCCTCCGACAGCTTTTTCTGTCGGTGCACCTTGTTTTTTGTGTGTGGAACTTGACTACACAGCGACCATTAAAGGCGAGGGCCCACTGCCGTAGCCGCCATTTTATTTTTTTTGCCGGCCGACTTCCAGATCGGCCAGACAATTGTGCCGCGGGTTCGGCCGGGCCGTCAACGGGCAGCCGGGCACCCCCTCTTGGGTGCCAGACCACTGGCCCGGCCGAAACCCTCCCTGGTGGCCCAGTGGACCGAACCGAAAGAAATCACAGCGTCTCTCCCCTTTAAGTGAAGGGGAGAGACGTGATGACGCACACGCTGATGACTGACAGCAGTGGTGACCCCCATCCCGCCTCCAGCTCCGCCCCTCACCAGCATTTACCACCTCACTTCCGCCCCCGTTATGACCAATTTCCAGACCGCTTCAAAAAAAACAACAAAGAACTGAATTTCGCGAAAGAGGCAACCTCATCCGACGCAACGGAAAAAACACTTCCTGATCGGTAGGGGCGACCCATTTCGGGCGGGTGTGTATTTCAGCCCCACAGAAACAGGGCATTCGGCCCAACCATGGGTAACAGCAAATCAAGCTGCCTTCCATGAAAAAAGAAATTCGGCAGAGTATAAAATGTCGATTCATTATTACCCATTTTTCGCTACCATCCAAGGCAAATTTCACAACCTTCTGTCCTGGTCAACATTCTAGAACATAAGAACATAAGAATTAGGAACAGGAGTAGGCCATCTAGCCCCTCGAGCCTGCTCCGCCATTCAATAAGATCATGGCTGATCTGGTCGTGGACTCAGCTCCACTTACCCGCCCTCTCCCCGTAACCCTTAATTCCCTTATTGGTTAAAAGTCTATCTATCTTTGACTTGAAAACATTCAATGAGCCAGCCTCAACTGCTTCCTTGGGCAGAGAATTCCACAGATTCACAACCCTCTGGGAGAAGAAATTCCTTCTCAACTCGGTTTTAAATTGGCTCCTCCGTATTTTGAGACTGTGCCCCCTAGTTCTAGTCTCCCCCACCAATGGAAACAACCTCTCGGCCTCTATCTTGTCCATCCCTTTCATGATTTTAAATGTTTCTATAAGATCACCCCTCATCCTTCTGAACTCCAAGGAGTAAAGACCCAGTCTACTCAATCTATCATCATAAGTTAACCCCTTCATTTCTCGAATCAGCCTAGTGAATCGTCTCTGTACCCCTTCCAAAGCTAGTATATCCTTCCTTAAGTAAGGTGACCAAAACTGCACGCAGTACTCCAGGTGCAGCCTTACCAATACCTTATACAGTTGCAGCAACACCTCCCTGCTTTTGTACTCCATCCCTTTCGCAATGAAGGCCAACATTCCATTTGCCTTCCTGATCATCTGCTGCACCTGCAAACTAGCTTTTTGGGATTCATGCACAAGGACCCCCAGGTCCCTCTGCACCACAGTATGTTGTAATTTCTCCCCATTCAAATAATATTCCCTTTTACTGTTTTTTTTCTCAAGGTGGATGACCTCACACTTTCCGACATTGTATTCCATCTGCCAAACCTTAGCCCATTCGCTTAACCTATCCAAATCTCCTTGTAGCCTCTCTGAGTCCTCTACACAACCCGCTTTCCCACTAATCTTAGTGTCATCTGCAAATTTTGTTGCACTACACTCTGTCCCCTCCTCTAGGTCATCTATGTATATTGTAAACAGTTGTGGTCCCAGTACTGATCCCTGTGGCACACCACTAACCACTGATTTCCAACCAGAAAAGGACCCATTTATCCCGACTCTCTGCTTTCTGTTCGCCAGCCAATTCTCTATCCATGCTAATACATTTCCTCTGACTCCGCGTACTTTTATCTTCTGCAGTGACCTTTTGTGTGGCACCTTATCAAATGCCTTTTGGAAATCTAAATACACCACATCCATCGGTACACCTCTATCCACCATGCTCGTTATATCCTCAAAGAATTCCAGTAAATTAGTTAAACATGATTTCCCTTTCATGAATCCATGCTGCGTCTGCTTGATTGCACTATTCCTATCCAGATGTCCCGCTATTTCTTCCTTAATGATAGTTTCAAGCATTTTCCCCACTACAGATGTTAAACTAACCGGCCTATAGTTACCTGCCTTTTGCCTGCCCCCTTTTTTAAACAGAGGCATTACATTAGCTGCTCTCCAATCCGCTGGTACCTCCCAGAGTCCAGAGAATTTTGGTAGATTATAACAAATGCATCTGCTATAACTTCCGCCATCTCTTTTAATACCCTGGGATGCATTTCATCAGGACCAGGGACATGGCTACCTTCAATCCCATTAGTCTGTCCAGCACTACCTCCCTAGTGACAGTGATCATCTCAAGGTCCTCCCTTCCCACATTCCTATGACCAGCAATTTTTGGCATGGTTTTTGCGTCTTCCACTGTGAAGACGGAAGCAAAATAATTGTTTAAGGTCTCAGCCATTTCCACATTTCCCATTATTAAATCCCCCTTTTCATCTTCTAAGAGACCAACATTTACTTTAGTCACTCTTTTCCGTTTTATATATCTGTAAAAGCTTTTACTATCTGTTTTTATGTTTTGCGCACGTTTACCTTCGTAATCTATCTTTCCTTTCTTTATTGCTTTTTTAGTCATTCTTTGCTGTTGCTTAAAATTTTCCCAATCCTCTAGTTTGCCTCTAACCTTGGCCACCTTATACGCATTGGTCTTTGATTTGATACTTTCCTTTATTTCCTTGGTTATCCACGGCTGGTTATCTCTTCTCTTGCCGCCCTTCTTTTTCACTGGAATATATTTTTGTTGCGCATTATGAAAGAGCTCCTTAAAAGTCCTCCACTGTTCCTCAATTGTGCCACCGTTTAGTCCTTGTTTCCAGTCTACTTTAGCCAACTCTGCCCTCATCCCACTGTAGTCCCTTTTGTTTAAGCATAGTACTCTCGTTTCTGACACAACTTCCTCATCCTCAATCTGTATTACAAATTCAACCATATTGTGATCACTCATTCCGAGAGGATCTTTTACGAGGAGATCGTTTATTTTTCCTGTCTCGTTACACAGGACCAGATCCAAAATGGCTTGCTCCCTTGTAGGCTGTTACATACTGTTCTAAGAAACAATCCCGTATGCATTCCTCCTCCAGGCTACCCCCTGCGATTTGATTTGATTTGATTTGACCAATCGATATGTAGGTTAAAATCCCCCATAACTACTGCCGTTCCTTTTTCACATGCCTCCATTATTCCCTTGATTATTGCCCACCCCACCATGAAGTTATTATTTGGGGGCCTATAAACTACGCCGACCAGTGCCTTTTTCCCCTTACTATCTCTAATCTCCACCCACAATGATTCAACATTTTGTTCATTGGAGCCAATATCATCCCTCACAACTGCCCTGATATCATCCCTTATTAACAGAGCTACCCCACCTCCCTTCCCTTCCTGCCTATCTTTCCGAATCGTCAGATACCCCTGTACGTTTAATTCCTAGTCCTGGCCACCTTGCAACCATGTCTCTGTAATAGCCACCAAATCATACCCATTTGTAATGATTTGTGCCGTCAACTCATTTACTTTATTTCTAATGCTGCGTGCATTTAGGTAGAGTGTTTTCATCCTAGTTTTTAAACCATGATTTTTAGTTTTTACCCCTCCTGCAGCCCTTTTATATTCAGTGGTCCTTTTTGTTTCTTGCCTTTGGTTTCTCTGCCCTCCACTTTTACTGTCTTTTCTGTCTTTTGTTTTTGTCTCCTTTTTGTTTCCCTCTGTCTCCCTGTATTGGTTCCCATCCCCCTGCCATATTAGTTTAACTCCTCACCAACAGCACGAGCAAACACTCCCCCTACGACATTGGTTCCGTTCCTGCCCAAGTGCAGACCGTCCGGTTTGTACTGGTCCCACCTCTACCCTTAACAAACAGTACAAGCTGCTCATTTATCCCATTGCTACTTGGGAGGTGGCTATATGCAAAGTGGCTGATATGTATGCTGAGGGTGATTGATTGCACGTCAAGATTATTCATTATATGTGAAGTGCTTGAAGATGCCCTGAGAGATGTGATAAAGTGCAATATGGAATCAAAATTCTTTCTTAAACTAAGAAAACCCACTGCCTTGCCAATTATATACAAAGAGGCTGATACTCCACGTAATTATTTATGCTGACTGAATATGACTATTTTTTATTACAGAGAGACTGTGTTTGGGGGACTGCATACTAATGATTCCACCTGTTACATTATGAAAATTATGAAAATTGTAAACCAGGGTCCTTTATTATACATAAAAGATACATGCTGATGGGCCGGGTTAATTTTTGTTTTTAGCCCTTCCACCGTGGAGTTATGCACATCTTACATGGGAAATGTCAGGAATTTGGGTGCATACCTCTGATTTCTGTCCATTAAAAGTAATTAACAAAAGTTATGGGGCGGGGTGGGGCCGGACACGCACATAATTCCTTATTCGCACTACCACACGCAAATCATTGTGCAGGAAGTTTACCCCCTGTCCCAGTTGGGCCTAGCACAGTTGAGTTAAGCCTCTAATCCACAGCAACAACCTGAACACCGACCTGAACAGAGTTAAGGGGCTGGATTTTGCAGGGGTCAGCGGGCGCAATCGGTGGCGGCTCGGGTGGGAAAGTGTATTTTTTTCCCCAGCGGGTCAGGATCCCGCTGTGAACCCGCCTGTCATGCGCCTTTACCAAATGTCGGGACTGTCAGAGGTGAGCAGATCCAGCATGCAGAGGCGGGGGAGGCAATTAAAATCATTAGTGGCATGTTTATACTACTTATCAATGGTTTGTTTTCCCAGCTTTTTGGATTTCACAGGTCACCCACTGGTCTCCCGCTGTTCCTGGACCTTGTCTGTGAAGCTAAGGCAAGAAGTCAGTGGCCATTGTATCAGCTGATGAGTTGACAGTTTCAAATGTCAAGTCAAAACTCCCTGCTGATTGAGAAATGTTCCCTTAACCATTAGCTTCCTTAAACTGCATTTCCACCACAGATTCAGGATGCTGCACGTTTTTACACATTACCTCTCCCACTATTGACAGATCACTTCTGTCATCTCTACTTCACTTGTCATCTATTCCATCATCATGGGTGCTCTTGAAACACTCTCAACTTGGTCCTTAGAATCCGACTACGATCAGCCCCAACACCAGCATTACCAGACACACCAGCAGCACTAACAACAACAACCTTCTCCGCAATCATCTGATGTTGCACAGGACACAGGGCATCAGCACCCGACCACATTGCTGCTTGGGAGACCAGGGATGGTCTCACCATGGCCAGAATTACTTCACTTGATGCCGTAGATCCTGGCTGCCACATAATGCACCAGGTTGGCACCACCCTACACCAACGCTATAAAGCATCCCTACAATGCCCAGGTCATTCCATTCATACTCATCACCATTGTGGGGTTACCGTTATGTTTCCCCATTCACTGCAACTTACTAAACCACTTCCAAAGGTGCACACAAATCTGTCCAAGAATGCAAAGTGTTGAAAATATAGGTTTCACTGTTTGACACTACATTAACAGAAACTTTACATAAACAGTGCATAAAACACACAAGTACCTATGTTGTCTGTTATTAGTTGGTATGACTGCACTAGGATGAGGATAAGCGTGAGGGACGGCTAGTGAGATGGAGGTGTTATTATATAGCGAGGGATGTGTGGAGTTGCAATTCCCCTACTCCTGCACATCCTTACTCACACCAATTACTCAATTGGTGTGAGTAAGAATGTGCAGGAGTAGGGTAGGGAAGGCCGAGTGATGGGGATGTAATGAGAGGCACAGCAGGATGAGGTTGAGTGTGGCTTTGTGCTACTGTTTTAATTATCTACTGAGATCATTGAAAGGTTTGTGCCATTACAGCCAGGTCCTCCTGACCACATCCCTGCTTGTGTCCTCCTGTGCAATGTGCAGCCAGGCTGCGTTGATCTCCTGGGGAGGTCTCTTCCGCCCATGGGAAGGGAAGGGGACCTCCCGGTGTGCTGTGACTCCCTCCATAAGCATATGGAGGGAGCCATGGACAAGCGTGGGTGCAGCCCTCTGCCTCTGTGCAGTCATTGTCAGTGTTTGCAGCACCTCAGTGCTGTAGAACACTGACAGCACAAATGTCAAATTAAAGTTGGCCATGGTCTTATTAAGGAAACCGGCTGATGGGTCATCAAATTACGGCATCAGACCCGCCTCTTCTAATTGGCCGGGAACCACACTGGGCGGGCTTAACCAGCGCAATCAAAGGAAATTCATTTCAGAGGCTGGGTTGGAGCCAGCAGCGGGGTTGGGACCTCCCACCGACGTTGCCCGCTACGACCTGCTGAGGTTCGTGAAATCCAGCCCAACGTTGCAGTCTAGTCCGATGAAAACTCACCAGCCTGAAATGTTAACTCTGTTTCTCTTTCCACAGATGCCGCCTGACCTGCTGAGTATTTCCAGCACTCTCTGTTTATACGTGTGAAATCCAGCCTGCCAAATGATACAACACTCACAAAGAGCACAATTCTGTTAAATAAAGGAAACTCTCAGAAGGGTTCTGCCCCCGGCATGATTCAGAGATCGCTGTCTATTGGCAGTCATATCAGGCAGTGGGGAAATCTATCATGATTATGAATGGCATCAGTTCCTCCTGTTTCCACAACACGTAAGTTCAGCAGTTCACCTGGGTTATCAGCAAACAGAACGAGACTCCAGCCAGCCCACATAGGTTGCGTCTCATGTGTGCTACCGCTGGTATAATTCTGTATCCAAAGCAGAATGGTGTAATGATGCCCGCGTTCTCGTGGGCACAGTAGCAGCTGGCGAAGCCATTCTTAAAATGCGGCATCGCAACAGCTGAATTTTAAAAAGTTATTATTAAGAAGCCAGCAAAGCGTGAGCAGATTGTAGTGGCACTCATTATCCTGCAGAATTTTGTTTTAGGATTGTGGTGAATGATTCTAACACAGTTTGAAATGATTGCCAGGCAACCGTGTATGACGAGCAGCGTTAATTAATATCCCTGGTGAGCATCCCAATCTTCCAGCTGAAAGATTCCAGTCGACATCAAGAAAATAAGCAAATGGCTGCTCAGGGTTTTGCACTCAGGCAGACATGAACTCTGAACTAAAAACTTTACACAATGAAATCTAATAAAACAGAAACCCATTTAATCTTATTGTTGATTTAATCTTGATTTTACTTTCAGTGGAATTGTAATGAAGTTTTGGGGTTTTTCTTATTAAAAAGAGCTTTGTCTTGAAGATCATGCCAAAGGTAACATTGAAAATCTATAAAGTAGCTGTGCACATTGCTGGCAAAACTTGCATTTATTGCCCATCCTTAGTTGCCCTGAGCAGGTGGTCATAGTTCTTCCTCCAAAACCGCTGCAGGTCATGTGATGAAGATGCACCCATAATACTTTTCGGTAGGGAGTTCCAAGATTTTGACCCAGCGATTATGAAAGAATGTCATGCATGTCCACATAGGGATTGCGCATGACTTGGAGGAGATCTTGGAGGTGATGGTGACCCCATGCACCTGATTCCTTTGCCCTTCTAGGTGGTGGAGGTCATGGCTTTCGGAGGTGCTGCTGAAGAAGCCTTGGCGAGTTGCTGCAGTGCATCCTTTAGATAGTGCAGCCATGGCACACAGTGGATGTTTAGGCTAGTGGATGAGGTGCTGATCAAGAAGCACAACATCATCCAATGAAAAGTAATTAGCTTGAGTGCTGCATCCATCTAGTTAAGTGGACAGTATTCCATCACACTCCTGCGTTATGCTTTGCCAGTGGTGAAGAGGATTTAGAGAATCAGGAGATGAGCCAGTCACCACAGAATACCCAGCCACTGATCTGCTCTAGTAGCCATGGCATTTATTGTGCAGTTGAGCTTCTTGTTAACGTTGACCCCTAGGAAGTTGTTGGTGGAGGGATTCAGCGATGGTAATGCCATTGAATCTCGTGTGAGTGATTGCACTTTCTCTCATTAGAGATGGGCTTTGCTTGACACTTGTGCCTCCATGGCCTCGCCCCTCCCTATTTCTGTAATCTCCTCCAGTCCCACAACCCCCCCGAGATGTCTGCGCTCCTCTAATGCTGCCCTCTTGAGCATCCCTGATTATAATCGCTCAACTATTGGTGGCAGTGCCTTCTGTTGTCTAGGCCCTAAGCTCTGGAACTCCCTCCCTAATCCTCTCTGCTTCGCTACCTCTTTTTCCTCCTTCAAGGCACTCCTTAAAACTTACCTCTTTGACCAAACTTTTGGTCACCTGCACTAATTTCGACTTATGCGGCTCAGTGTCAACATTTTTATCTCATAATTCTCCTGTGAAACGCCTTGGAACGTTTCACTACGTTAAAGGCAATATATAAATATAAGATGTTGTTGTTGTTGCTGTGTCGTGAGAATGATACTTGCCACTTATCAACCCAAGCCTGGGAGTTATCCAGGTTTTGCTGCATGTGGGCATGGGTTTGCATCAATATTTGAGGAGTTGAGAATGGAATTGAATGCTGTGCAATCATTAGCAAATAGTCCCATTTCTGACCTTATGATGGAGGGAGGTCATTGATCAACCAGCTGAAGGTAATGGTACTTAGGACGCTGCCCTGAGGAACTCTTGCAAAGATGGCCTGAGGCTGAGATGTTTGGCCTCCGACCACCACACCATCTCCCTTTGTGCCAGGTATGACTCCAGCCAATGGAGAGTTTCCCCCGATCGATTTGACTTCAGTTTTACCAGCCATACTTCATTCCATACTCAGAGGAATGCTGCCTTGATATCAAGGGCAGTTATTCTCGATTCAGCGTTGGATTTTAGCTCTTACACAAACGTACTGGAGAAGCAATGGAATGTGTCACCACACCATTTCACGAAACCCTTGTACCCAACAGCAAAAACAGACAAAAAAAAGTTACAATTAAATTTTTTTTAAACCTCTAAGTACAATTCTCCTGCAGGAATGAGACTCCACTGTTTCATTTGTTCCTTTTCTGGGCCGGAGAGGTTGGAAGGAGAAGGAGAAGTTACAAAAGCATAATACTGCGGATGCTGGAATCTAGAATAAAAACAGAAAATTCTGAAAATCTCAGCAGGTCAGGAGAGAAAGCAAAGTTAACGTTTTGGGTCGATGACCCTTCGTCAGACCTGGAGAGTTTTCCAAAAGGACCCACTGAAAAGTGGAGGGAAAGAAAGAACAAAAGGGAAGGTCTGTGACAGGGTGAAGAGATTAGAGAGACAAAAGAGATGATGGCCCAAATTCATATGGTAATGCCAGGAGTTAGAAAAACATTAATCAACATAGAGTGTGAATGGCGGGATAATGACCAGCTGCCTTTAGAGACAAGGAAAAAAAAAAGAAAGAAAGAAACAGGCTCGGGGCGGGGGGGGGGGGGGGGGGGCCGGGGGGGGGGTGGCGGGGGGGGGGGGGAGCCAAAGGTCGGCAGCGGTTACGCTCTGAAATTGTTGAACTCAATGTTGAGTCCGGAAGTTGTAAAGTGCCTAACCGAAAGATGAGGTGCTGTTCCTCGAGTTTGCGTTGAGCTTCACTGGAACAGTGTAGGAGTCCAAGGACGGAGAGGTCAGAGTGGGAGTGGAGCGGAGAATTAAAGTGACAGGCCACCGGAAGCTCAGGGTCACACTTGCAGAGGTGCTCCGCAAAGCGATCACCCTATCTGTGCTTGGTCTCCCCAATGTAGAGGAGACCACATCGTGAGCAGCGAATACAGTATACTAAATTGAAAGAAGTACAAGTAAATCGCTGTTTCACCTGGAAGGAGTATTTGGGGCCCTGGACAGTGGGAAGGGAGGTGGTAAAAGGGCAGGTGTTGCATCTCCTGCGCTTGCACGGGAAGGTGCCGTGGGAAGGGGAGGGGGTGCTGGGGGTGACTACAGAATGGACCAGGGT